>NW_026652285.1:55802310-55857547 GCF_009828535.3 Hylobates moloch | reverse complement strand
GTTCAACCATTGTGGAAGTCAGTGTGGCGATTCCTCAGGGATCTAGAGCTAGAAATACCATTTGACCCAGCCATCCCATTACTGGGTATATACCCAAAGGACTATAAATCATGCTGCTATAAAGGCACATGCACATGTATGTTTATTGCAGCACTATTCACAATAGCAAAGAGTTGGAACCAACCCAAATGTCCAACAATGATAGACTGGATTAAGAAAATGTGGTACATATACACCATGGAATACTATGCAGCCATAAAAAATGATGAGTTGTTGTCCTTTGTAGGGACATGGATGAAACTGGAAAACATCATTCTCAGTAAACTATCGCAAGGACAAAAAACCAAACACCACGTGTTCTCACTCATAGGTGGGAACTGAACAATGAGAACTCATGGACACAGGAAGGGGAACATCACACTCCGGGGACTGTTGTGGGGTGGGGGGAGGGGGGAGGGACAGCATTAGGAGATACACCTAATGCTAAATGACGAGTTAATGGATGCAGCAAAACAACATGGCACATGGATACATATGTAACAAACCTGCACATTGTGCACATGTGCCCTAAAATCTAAAGTATAATAAAAAAGAAATAATCATTTAAAAAAATTAATTAATTAAATTAAAGTAAAATTAAAAATTCAGTTCCTCAGTCACAGTGGCCACATTTCAATTCTCCATAGCCACATGTGGCTAATTGCTACTGTGCTAGACAGTGCACATGTAGAACACATTCATCATTGCAGAGAGTTCTATTGGGCAGCATCATCTAGGCCACTGTGAAACTTGAGTGTATGTAGGAATGACTCCTTAAAATTCACTTTTCTCAGACTCGCTCTCAGAAATTATGATTCAGTAGGTGTCAGGGGAGTCCTAGAAATCTGAATATTTGAAAAGTTTCCCAATAATTCTGATGAAGATGGTTGGTGAGAAAATCTGGCTTAATTAATGCTACTCGAAGTATGTTCCACAGATCAGCAGCATTAGCATCACCTGGGAGTTTGTCTGAAAGGCAAATTCAAGAATTTGCAGTGGGGTTCAGAAATCTATTAACGGGCTTCCAGGTGATTCTTATGTATGCTAAACTTTGAGAAGCAGTATTTTATCCAGTAGAGAAATGCAACTGTAGCCTAAAAATAATTGAAACTTAGATATAAATATTCATAGTCTGACTGCATTGGGATTTACTTATGTTTACATGAAATTCACTTATATGAAATTCATTCATCTATCCATCCGTCTATGTATCCACCTGTCCATCCTTTCACTCATTCACAGCTTTTAGGGTATCTGTTATGTACCAGGCATTGTTATAAGAATTGTGAATACAGCAATGAATAAAATTGTTACAATCCTTACTTTTATGAAATGTGCAGTTTATTGATTTTATTAGTGTGTTTTCACACCACGGATAAAGACATATCTGAGACTCAACAAACTAACAAAACAAAAAAGGTCTAATGGATTCACAGTTTCACGTGGCTGGGGAGGCTTCGAAATCATGGTGAAAGGTGAAAGGCATGTCTCACATGGCCGCCGACAGGAAAAGAGAATGACAGCCAAGCAAAAGAGGTTTCCCCGTATAAAACCATCTAATCTATTGAGACTTATTCACTACCAAGAGAAGAGTATGGGAAAAACTGCCCCCATGATTCAATTATCTCCCACTGGGTCCCTCCCACAACATGAGGGAATCTGGGGAGCTACAATTCAACATGAGATTCGGGTGGGGATACAGCCAAACCATATCACTGATTGTTAACTCTATTTTTATTTTTCCTCCAGTTTTCTAGTGGGATGGAGTGAAAATATGACTGTTTATTTAACTAGAGGTTGGTTCATTGCATTAGTAAGCCCTCCAATTGTTTGCACAACAAAGAGCAGTAGGTAGTTTGTTTGTGTTTATACAAATATTCAGGCGGAGATAACAGACTCAGTTTTCCAGACACCAAACCATTTCCAGCAGTGTTTGAAGAAGGAAATGGGTATTTGATTCATGGTTGAATGTTTCAACTGCTCACTTTAATGACTTTAGCTACTATTTTCAGTAGCAATGTACATAAACAGTTTCATCACAGCATTGATAAATACCCTGATATTTATCAACTTATCATTCACATTCCATCTTTAGTATATTTTCTATTATATTGTATTTAACTCTTTTATTATGGAAAACTTCAAACATAAACAGAAATAGACAAATACAGTAATAAACTCCCATGTATCACTACCCTGATTTAATAATTCTTTCAAATTACAACCAATCTTTTTTCATCTTTCTACCTCCCTTCAGTTTTCTCTTCCATATTATTTAAAGCAACTATCAGCTACTATTTCATCTCTCATAGTTCCATATGTATCTTCAAAACATAATGACTTTGTTAAATATGCACATACACACATGATCACAAAACTATTATAATCACAGTAAATTTTTTTAAAAAAATTGTAGTTCCACTAAATATACAGTGTTCCAATTTCCACTCCCTTCAAAAATATAATTTTAAGTTAATTTGAATTAACATCCACTTATTTCTATGGAGTTATATTTCTTCCTAAGTCTCTTTCAATAAATTGATAACCCCTCTGTCTCTTTTCTGTCCTGTTATAATGAATCTATCTATTAAGTAAATTTGTTTGCCTGTTCTGTAGTGTCTTACATTCTACATTTTGCTGATTGCATGTTTGTGGCATCATTTAGCATGTTCTTCTGTCCTCTGAGTTTCCTGTAAACTGGTCACTAGATCTAGAGGCTTAATCAGGGTGAGGTTTGATTTTTCTGGCAAGACTACTTCACAGGTAGTGTTGAGTACTTCCACAAGAAAGTTGTTGGATATTATTGCATGATATTCGAAGCTGGAGATGATTAATACCTAGTTCCATTAATTAATCTGGGTTTTTGAAATGAAGATACTCTAATTTTTTATGTCTTCTTCATCTGTTAGCTGGAATACTTCTATAAAAAAAGTTTGCTCTTATCTATTTGTTTACTCAGTGGAACAGTTCATTTAGGAAAGACAGAAAATATGCTTGATTTTTTTCCCCTTTATGTACCAGTTGTCAAATAATAAGTAGGTTCACTAGCAGTTGTATTTTCAGTTGTATACAGCAGTGGTATATAGCAAGTTATATTTTCTTTCTTTCTTCCTTTCTTTCTCTTTCTTCCTTCCTTCCTTCGTTCCTTCCTCCCTCCCTCCCTCTCTTTCTTTCTTCTTTCTTTTCTTTTTTCTTTTGATACTTTCTTTCTCTTTTCATTTCTTTTTTCTCTCTCTTCTTCCTCTTTTCCTTCCTACTATCCTTCCCATCTTCCTTCTTTCTTTTCAGTAGTATCTCACTATGAATTCACTGATTGAAATATATTTGTTTCATTTAATTGCAGTTACTGTCTTTATTGATGCTCAAATTGCCCTATTTTTGTTCAGTGGAAGCTTCCTCTGATTGGTTGCCAAGTCCTTTTGACACAGTAGTCTTTGATCACTTCCTTGTTATCATTATGACAACATGTTCTGGGTTTATTTTGTACATTTTCTGCTCCAGAACCTGGAAACAGACATTTGTCTTATTTAAATTACTTCCTTTTAGTGAAAAATGTTTTTTGAAGTAAAAAATTTGAGGCTGTTTATTGCTACTGAGTTGTTCAGTATTTCTAGGCCTTTGCAGGAAGCAGATCTTGGCAATAGGTTATTCTAAGATAAAATGCATCATTAATATATGCTGATTTTTCCAATTCCAGTTCAACACTTACAGGGTTTTTGTTGTTGTTGTTGTTGTTGTTGTTTTGATCTTACATATACTGTGAAATGTACCAAAAAAGCCCTCTAATTTTCAACTGCTGCTCTTAAATTGGCTAGGTATACTGGCCAGAGATATTGGGGCTTTTCTACCCTGGGGTTTGTTAGCATTTCATATGATTTTTTGGGTTTCCTCCCACACAAATGCTGACACTATAAAGGTTTTTGGATGCTTTTTTCCCCTACATGCTCATATTTAGGGGCTCATGGGGATACTTTATCACCTAGCTTTGTTTAGATAGAGTCAGTGAATTCTTGTTTTACCATCCTTGTTCCTCTGTCTCTCTTAATGGGAACATTTGGTGAATTTCACAAACTACACTGTCATCTTTCTTTTAAAGTATATTTTAAATTTGATGCTATTTTATGATAGATAAATTATTTGTACAATGTATTTTTAATAGAATTCCTATTTGTGACTCCAAATTCCAAAGGCGTTACTTTAAAGGACAAGAAGAACGAAGTTTTCCCAAATGATAGAAAGGATGCTTAATCAGAGGGTCACAGACAGAGGCCTCTCATCTTGGTGAGTGATTGGAGATTTCATACAGCCTTGAAACATAGCAGAAATGATTTTGCTCAATATTGTGTAGCAAAAACCCATTTTTTAAAACTTAATATTCCAAAGAGAAGAGAAAATGAAGGAAGATGTCACAAAATACTTTTCTTTTCAAAAAGGCAATTCTCAATGCTTGAAATGCAGGATGAGAGAAAAAGCTTAGAAAGAAGGAGAACCAACTAACTTCTATCTGTTGAAAAGAACCAATTACAATAAGCTATTACGTGCACATTTCCTTCAAGTATCCATTTCTGTAGACCAGATATAATTCAGAAGTCCAGGCCTGAAAATAGATGATAATATTATAGCAAATAAACCAGAGCCTGCTAAACCTTTTTTAACTGTCGGAATGGTTGCCAGAGAATATTTTAGTTTCTGCTATTAACATAAATATTTTTCTTCTTTCAATGTAAAAACTATAAAATACTTTGGAGTGCTATTAAAAACTTGGATTGTTTATTTACCACCTATCACTCTCTACTTCAATTCTTTTTTTAATTGAGATATAATTCATGCAAAATTCAACTTGTAAATATACAATTCGGTGATATTTATACTTATATTCACAAGTTGTGCAACCATCATGACTATCTTATTCCAGAATATTTTCATCACACTTCCTCTGCAAAAAAACAAAAAACAAAAACAAAACACACACACACACACACACACAAACAAAAAACAAAAAACCTCATGTTTGTTAGCAGTCACTTCCCATTCCTTTTCATCATCCGCTTTCAACCACTAAAACTGTCTCTGTGTATTTGCCTATTGTGGACATTTCATGTAAATGCCCACACCTGTGACCTGTACATACACAGCTTTTTTTCGTTATAATTGAGATCTCTGTATGGGTATCTATTCTGTCTTTCAGAGCACAGTGGTCCATGTTGTATTGGTTTGGCTTTCATCCTTTGAATCAATACCACCTAATAGCTAATATCTGCCTCTCTTCTCTCATTCTACCTGCCTCTTCCATTGCTTAAATTATAGAAACATGAACCACCTTTAGTCACCTTCAGTGATCAGAGAAATTATGTCTCAGTAGCCTGGTCAAATAAGTTATCAATTGGTCAGATTAAAGGTGCTTCAATGTCCTCATCTTTGAGATACTTACAAAGACATTCTTCGAAAGCTATAGTGCTTCTACTATTCGTGATATTCATTCATTTATCCTTCTTCTAAAAATGACTGCATCTTTACTGTGTAGTACATACTAAGTGCTGGGAAAACAAGAATGCTTTCAAGTCACCAATTTGTGCTTTAGAAAAGAAGTCATGCCAGCAGACTGGCCATGCCCATGGAGTGTGATATGGCCTGCAATGGGACACAGCTCAGTGTGCTTTGGGAGCATTTAAAGGGTACACAGCTCAGTTTTTGAGGTTTTCAGAAGGCTTTTTTGAAAAATGCTATCTAAGCTAAGGCCTTAAGGGTGAGAAGAAGATAATTAATTATATAAAACAGATAAAGGGGAGAAAATACAGACAAAGATAACAAATATGTCCTTGGATTCTAAGTTCATTCATTCTATACAGTTAATTTTCCCACCTACTATGAGTAAACACTCATAGTGTTTGTAGCACTTATAACTACTGCTGTAAGGTTTATAAAGATAAATGTAGAGTATATGAAAATGCAATTGAAGTTAATATTTTTGAATGAACAAGTGCATAAATACATCTCAGCCCATGTCATGAAGAGTTTTCCAATCTAGTAGAAGAAATAGAGCATGTTACTCCTTTTAACACTTAGCATGTACATAGACCAAGATTGTAACACAAGTTTGTTAATCATTATGACAATGATCAAAATGGACACTGGCACTTGAAAAAAAGTTTTGTAAAACCATGAAGAAATGTATATATTTAGGGAGCCAGGGAATAAAAACCAATGCATTACTTTCAGGCTAACCTTATATAATGCTGCTGTGATAAATAATTCTAAAATTTCAGGGGCTTAATGCAATAGGGGTTTATTTCTTGCTCATATCACAATCTCATGTGTACTGGGGAAATGTCCTTCACATTTTTCCAGTTAGCAGAGTATCAAGAATCCAGGCTGCTTCCATCTTATAGTTGCACCATCTGGAAAACATGACCTTAAAGATTACCATGTGTGGTCGACACCTCCTAGAATTGATCCCAATGATCCCTATCTTGTGATATTCATGCCCTTGTGATAGCTGCTTTCTTTGAGTGTGGGCTGGATCTAAATTCTCATTTCTAATGAATAGAAGGTGGCAAAAGTGATAGGATGCCAATTTTGAGATCAGGTTACAAAAAGACTAACTTCTGTTTTATTCATCCTGTCTTCTCCCCCCTCGTTCCTCCTCCTCCTCCTTCTCTCTCCCTCTCCCTCTTCCTCTCCCCCTTCCCTCCCCCTTCCCTTCTCTCTCTCTCTCTCTCTTTCTCTCTCTCCCTCCCTCATCTGTTTTTGCTGTGGGAGAAGAAAGCTGACATGATGTGGGCAGCACCATGGAGAGACCTATTTAACAAATAATTGATGTCTTCAGCTAAGGTTCAGTGATGCTCTGAGTCCTACCATTAGCCATATGCATGAACTTGAATGTGGACCCTCCCGCAGTGGAGCCTTGAGACCCCTGCTTAGATCTTGAAGATAATCTTCTGGGAGGCTTTGAGCCAGAGGCACTCAGCTAAATTATACTCAAATTCCTGATCCACGGAAATTGCGAGATTGTTTAAGCCACTAAATTCTGTAGTAATTTTTTGCACCACAATGATAACTAATACATCAAGGCAAAAGAAGAGAAGAAATTGGAAGATTGAGTGGAACGTTTTTAAAATTCCAGGCCTGGAAGTAGCTTTCATCACTTCTACTCATACCCATTGGCTTCAGCTCAATCACCCTGATCCAATCCAACTGCAAGGGAAGCTGGGAAATGTAGAGAATCACATGGATATTTGATATTACATTTGTTGTTAAAGATTTAGTGGATATTGACCAGTTTAATTGCAACCTTCAAACAGGATTCAGTTACATATGAAGTCATAAAACATTTAACTGGGAATTTACTGATGAACATATATATTCTTTTTTTTTTTTTTTTTTTTGAGATGGAGTCTTGCACTGTCGCCCAGGCTGGAGTGCAGTGGCATGATCTTGGCTCACTGCAAGCTCCATCTCCTGGGTTCATGCCATTCTCCTGCCTCAGCCTCCCAAGTAGCTGGGACTACAGGCGCCTGCCAACACAGTGGCTCACGCCTGTAATCCCAGCACTTTGGGAGGCCGAGGCGGGCAGATCATGAGGTCAGGAGATCGAGACCATCCTGGCTAACACGGTGAAACCCTGTCTCCACTAAAAATGAACGTATATATTCTTTTCTTGTTGCAACTCAAGTACTAATGACAGCCAGACAATCAGTTGCCACTGATTCAAACCACCTTAGTATCAAGTCAATTGACCAATTTAAAAAAATTAGGAAAAAATGAGCACATGCTTGTCAATTGCACAAATGACTGAAAAATCATTGTTTCTAGGTGGTATTCAAACCACTGACTTTGCCAATACGATAAATTCAGAGGTATCACCTATACAGGGCTTTAAAATACAAGGAACTTATTCCAACTTCCCTGTACCCTACTCCAACACACCTCTAAATTCCCAGAAACTCCTGGAGAAGAAAGGCACCTGAAACAGTCAAAATGCTCCAGGCACTGATAGCTTTTAGAGTTAGAGATGCAATTTTAACATTTCAGTCCAACTAATATGTAATCCATAAGACTGGATGTTAAGCATATTAACGTATTGCTTTTACTTTAGAAAATATTAGACAAGAATTCCTGGCCTCCAACTTTCTTAGCATATTACAGATTTAGTCTTTGTTACCTCGTTACTGTAATAAGTACAGACTCATTCATATTTTTTAAAAAACAATTCTTTATTGGATTTTAGAAAGATTAGACTTTATATAAGGAAGGGGATAGCCAGCTTCCCCAAACCATTAATAGTCATGATTCTCCCTTTCTAAATGTGATTGAGGCTGGGCACGGTGGCTACCACTGTAATCCCAACACACTGGGAACCCAAGGTGGGTGGATTACTTGAGATCAGGAGTTTGAGACCAGCCTGGGCAAAATGGTGAAACCCCGTCTTTACAAAAAATACAAGTATTAGCCTGGCACAGTGGCGCACACCATGGGAGGTGGGAGGTGGGAGGATCTCTTGGGCCTGGAAGCCAGAAGTTGCAGTGAGCCAGGATCGTGCCCTCCAGCCTGAGCGACAGAGCCAGACCCTGTCCCAATCAATCAATAAAAATGTGTTTGAGAAGCAATTCTGCTAAATGTTATGGGCTTGGCATATACCGGCCATTTATGTTACACGGCAGCAAATTAAAATGTAAAAGGGCTATTGATGGTTGATTATTTGGAAAATAGAAACTATTAATTATCTACATTACTTAGAATGAGGATTTGAAAGGTGTTTTTGTTTTGTTTTGTTTTTGTTTTTCCATCAAACTGCCCCTGGAGACACTAAAAGTATCAATAAGCTTCTGAGGACAGTAGGCTTCCCCCCGACCCTTCCTTCTTTTCTCTCAGAACTGGTGAGTTGGCGATGCTTATAAAGCAGCAGTCATGGGATTCCAAGAAAATTATTTGATGTTATTAACTTCTGAGCTTTATGAAGGACTTTAAAACCATATCTTCAGATACTAAGTGAAAGAGGAAAGTGAGGCAATTATCAGGTAATACAAGTAGTAAACCCAGTATTTTTTTTTGCCATGATTAACTTGATGTTTTCAAGAAAAGAGGATAGTTTGCCTCAAATAAACAGAAGATTTCTAATGTTCTCCACTTTTCTTGAGAATATAGATTTGGCCTTAATTAAAAATTCAGGCTGGGAGCAGTGACTCACACCTGTAATCCTAGCATTCTGGGAGGCCGAGGCAGGCAGATCACCTGAGGTCAGGAGTTCAAGACCAGCTTGGCCAACATGGTGAAACCCCATCTCTACTAAAATACAAAAAAATTAGCCGGGTGTAGTGGCGCACAGCTGTAGTCCTAGGTACTCAGGAGGCTGAGGCAAGAGAATTGCTTGAACGCAGGCAGTGGAGGTTGCAGTGAGCCAAGATCATGCCACTGTACTCCAGCCTGGGCAACAGAGTGAGACTCTATCTCAATTAAAAAAAAATTCATACCATATGACAGGTTTAAATACACATTGCTATAAAATGGTTGTCTTTTGGAAGTTTTTTTAATGAACTTACATTTGATTCTGAGATTTTTCTTTTTTCTATTAGATTCTATAATTCCCAATTCTTTGGTGATAGAAATAATATTTTTAAATAACCCAATATTTGAATCAAAACACATTCTCTTCTTCCATTTTGCTAGAATACCCTTCATAGAAATAGGGCATTAACATAGAATTTTGCATGTCCATGAAGGAAGCACCAGTAAACCACTCTGATCCCTCCTCCTCTGCATGGTGTCCGTTATCCTGGTTTAGAAAGACTTCTGATTTCAACCAATTTACTCATAATTAACCTAAGAATTTTTGGTAGCCATTGGTAAGAGTGTTAGAAATTATGCTTTTGTAAACTGACTGCTCTCCCCTTCTCTGTCTTTCTGGTATTCCTAGTCCCAATCTTGCCCCTCTGCAATGCATCCTTTATACACTGTCATCTTTCTAAATCACCAGTCTAGCTTGTCTCTCTCATTTTTACAACCCTTTAATGGACCCTCATTGTCCTTAGATAGAATTATAAAGAAAATGTAGTATACACATGATGAAATACTATTCAGCCATAAAGATAATGAAATCCCATCATTTGCAACAACAGAGATGAACCTTCTAAGTCAGGCATAGAAGGATAAATACCACGTGATCTCATTCATACATGGATTTAAAAAAGCACATTGATATAAAAGCAGAGAGTAGGACAGTGGTTATGAGACTGGGGAGGGGAGTGAGAGAGAAGGATAAAGAGAGGTTGGTCAATGGGTACAAAGTCAGAATTAGATAGAATAAGTGCTGGTGTTCTATTGCATGATAAGGTAACAGTAGTTAACAGTAAGGTATATTACAAAATAGCCAGAAGAGAGGCTTTCTGCAAAAAGAGAAATGATGAATGCAAGAGGTGATGGATTAGCTAAATGCCATTATTTGATCGTTATACAACATGTAGATACATTGAAACATCAAATTATACCCCATAGATATGTATAATTATAATTGTGTCATAAAAAAAGAATAGCAGAATACAAACTTCTTGGCAAAGCCCAGAAGGCAATGGTGACCTGCTGCTGTTTCCCTCTCCAGACAATCTGTCACCACCTCCTCGCAACATGCAGTTGTTAACACTGAACTCAAAGAATTTTTAAGTGCAATGCTTTGGCTTGTTTTCAGATACATTATTTTATTACATGATACTAAATGATTTCTGGGGATAATCAGAATTGGTTAGTACTTTTCGGGGAGTGAGGTTGACAATAATAATTTATGATGAAGCTTCCTCACTAGAAATAGGCATTTGAGTAAGATCATCAGCTAAAATTATGGAAAATAAAATATAGCTCAAGAAATAGAGAAATCCAAAATGCCTATTGTCTGGAAAGATGACTTTTCGTATTTTTTAATTGATGTATCATGGTTGTTTATATTTTGAAGGGACATATGATAATTTCATACATATACACAATATATAGTGATCAGATTGGGGTAACTGGGATATCCATCACCTCCAACGTTTGTCTTTTCTTTATGTTGGGAACATTCTCTTCCAGTTATTTTGAAATATACAATACATTTTTGTTAACTGTAATTTCCATACTGTACAATCAAATACTTGAACTTATTTCTGCTATCTAACGGGATTTTTTTACACATTAACCAACTTCTCTTTATCCTTCCCCTTCCTTCTTCCCTTCCCAGCCTCTGACAATCACTATTCTACTTTCTACCTCCATGAGAGCTACATTTTTAGCTCCCACATATGACTGACAGCATGGGAGAAAATATTTTCAAACTATCATCTGACAAGAGATTAATAACCAAAATATATTAAAAACTCAAACAACTCAATAGCAAAATACTCCAAATAATCCAATTAAAAATGGGCAAAAGATCGGAATGGACATTTCTCAAAAGGAGACAAATAGCCAACAGGTATATAAAACATGTCCAAAATTGTTAATCATCAGGGAAATGCAAATCGAAACCAAATGGGATATTATCTCACTCCAGGTGGAACGGCTATCATAAAAAAAGACCAAAAAAAATAATAACAAATACTGGTGAGGATGTCGAGAAAGGGGAATGCTTGTTCACTGTTGGTCAGAATGTAAAATAGTACAGCCATTATAGAAAACAGTATAGAGATGCTTCAAAAAACTACAAATAGAACTACTCACTACTGGATACATATCCAAAAGAAAGGAACTCAGTATATTGAGGATAAAAATAGTATGTACAATACACATACACTCCCATGTTTCTTGCAGCACTATTTGCAATAGTCAAGGCATGGAACCAACCTAAGTGTCCATCAGTAGATGACTAGATAAAGAAAATGTGTGTGTGTGTGTGTGTGTATATATATATTCTAAAATATATATCTATAATATATATATATACACACACTACATGCAGACACACACACACACACACAATGGAATATTATTCAGCCACAAAAGGGAATAAAATCCTGTAATTTGCAGCAATATGGATGGAACTAGAAGTCTTTATGATAGATGAAATAAACAAGACACAGAACAAAATGCTTTGACTTTATATCTCTAGCCCACAGGGAAAAAAGAACTGTGAAAATGTATTTCACTCCAGTAGATTTGGTTTTTCACAGTGGTATAGGCTAGCAATTCTGAAATTACTTTCTGTGTATCACAGAATTGGGCTCAGGACTGAGAATAAAGTAGTTTTATAGTAAGCATATATAATTTAATCATTATTTTTTTCTAAATTATTATAAACATTCTAACTTTGTTTACTGTCCAGTGACAGATCTAAGATGATGGAAACATTTGAGATCTGTTGTTTAATTTAGCCAGATTTTTTAAATAAATGCAAAAACAAGTCTCTATATACAAAAAGTTTCCAATTCTCTCTTCCTTTTCAACATATCACAGCTAAAATAAATTTACATGTATAATTTAATTACAGTATATCAATGGGTTGGCTAACCTCTAGTACTTTTCTGAACGTCTATGCTATTTAATGTGGAAATATTTAAGACGGATTTAAAATATGAGAAGAACCCAAAATAATCTATAAAAGTAATCTATAAATTTTAATCAAATTTAAATCCCAACAGGATTGTTTTGTCAAAGTTAAAAAAAAACAAGCTAAATTTTATGTAGAAATGTCTAAGCCCAAGAATAGCTAAGATTTAAAAAATAAAAAAGAATAAAAGGAATTGTCCTATTCAATTTCAAGAGTTATAATACAGTAATAGTTTTAAGATAATGTGAAGATGGCAGAGAACTGAAAAAATAGATCAATAAGAAAGAAGCAAGAGCCCATGAAGACCCATGGATATTTGGAAATTCTTAGATTTTAAAAGAGACGTTTCAAATCAGTGAGAAAGGAAGCATTGTTGCATAAATGGAATTAGGACACGTTGTTTTCTATATACAGAAAAAGCCAGACACCTATATCACATAACACATAGAAATTAATTTTGGTGAAATAGAGATCTAAATTGGAAAAACTAAATTATTGGTAGTAAAATTTGGAAGACTACCTTATGACAAAAAGATAAGAAATAATTTCTTAAGCAACAAATATAAGCTATTAACTTGAAGGCAAAATCGATAGATATGATTGTGTGAAAATTAAAAACTTATGCAGGAATAAAAACCAGACTCAAAGCGAAAGAATTATAGTCTAGTATAGATAATGGGTGAATAGATTAGTATCCAGAAAATAATTTTTAAGGTTTGGAAATCAATCAGAAAAGGATAAGCATGAAATGGCAATCACAGAAGAAATACATGGTAAATAAAAGGGGAAAGTATCTGTAATTCCAGTAAAAATCAAGGAATACTGAGTTAAAACAACCATGGGATTATATTTCACACTAGTTAGCTTGGCAAAAATTTAAAGAGCTTCACAATATCGAGGATTGTAGAGAATGTGTTCCATTTGAAATCCTCATATTTTGATTGAGGACATGGTCATTAGTTAAACCACTTTAGAGAAAAATTTGGCAGTTTCTAGAAAAATTGAAAACGTGCATAATGTGGCCTGGTAAATTTCTATCTAAGTGAATATGGAAGAGACATTCATTCACCTATGGACAATGCTGGATCCTCAAAGTTGCACATAGCAATGGTAGAAGAATGAGCAAATAAAAAAACAGAAAAGAAAAAAGAATGAGCAAATCAAATATGATAAATATGATACAATCGGATGTTGACAATTACACAGCAATTAAACTAACTGAATAAGTTTATATGTATAGACATGAATAGTTCTCAAAATGATGCATGAAAAATATGCGGAAATATATGCAGTATGGATGTCTTTTAAAAAACATATTTGTATTTATTATTTACTTTCACATATGAATACAGAAAAGCTAAAAAATAATGATAAAATAGCAAGCAAAAAATGAAGAGGAAAGGTAGACATTAAATTTAGGATGGCTAAGGCCCTTGTGGAGGGAAGAAACTGAATGGAATCGGGAGCGAAGTACAAATGAATTTCATTTTTCCCATAATAATTTATTTATTTATTTATTTAAAAATATCTAAGAAAATAAGGCATGATGTCAATATATATAAAATTAAAGTAGTAATGATAGGGGTAATTTTAAAATTATATTTTTCCTTTTATATTCCTTAAAATTTCTCTGAAGTATTAAAAAATAAGAACCTAGATACATAAGTAAATAAAAAAATGGAGCTTTGGAAAGTATTATTTTACATTTCCAGCTTTACTTGTTTTTCTTCATTACAGCTTTCTTCAGAGCAATGCTCCATAAATCAAGTCATACCTCTTTAAATATATTGAGTTTTATAATAAAAGTGAATAGAATTGTGGATATGTTACAGATAGGGATATATTAAGATGATCAAAAGCAATGAGTGATATAGTCCCATCTTGAGAACTCTGTTAAAGCTCTATCACTACATTTAAAAACCAGTTTAGGACTATATACACCCCCACTTAAACATATTTTGCTGTATTTGGAAATGTCTCATGTTCTTTTAAAAATTTTCTTTATGTATGTAAAATATAAAACATCGAAGTTGAGCATTACTCATTGTGTTCATTTGCCAATGTATTTTCAAAAATTGTTACTGTTGTTTTTCTCCTTCCATTTCAAACAAATTTATACTTCATCTTACATCAGCTTCAAGTTTTTGCCCTACACATTTAGTCTTTTTTTTTTTTTTTTTTTTGAGACGGAGTCTCGCTCTGTCGCCCAGCAGGCTGGAGTACAGTGGCGCAGTCTCGGCTCACTGCAAGCTCCGCCTCCCGGGTTCATGCCATTCTCCTGCCTCAGCCTCTCCGAGTAGCTGGGACTACAGGCGCCCGCCACCACGCCCGGCTAATTTTTTTGTATTTTTAGTAGAGATGGGGTTTCACCGTGGTCTCGATCTCCTGACCTCGTGATCCGCCCGCCTCGGCCTCCCAAAGTGCTGGGATTACAAGCGTGAGCCACCGCGCCCGGCCCCACATTTAGTCTTAAAGACACTCCACCCAGTTTGGTAAGTTCCCTAAATTCTATATTCAAAGAATATTTTGTTTCTTTTTAAAGAAGCTTCTGCTTCATCTTATGAGAATGGTGGTAATTATACTTGACAAGCAGCTCCTTCCGCCCTACCACATGAACTTATCAAATGAAATATCTTTACTAATATTTAAATAACAATTCCTTGAGAGTAGCAGGGTAAGATGGCAGAGTAAAACTCTCTAGCTATTGTCCCCCTGCATAAACATCAATTTGAATAATTATCTAGACATGAAAATATCTTCACAAGAACTTAGGAAACCAGATAAGAGATCAGAATATCTGACTGTAGCACAAAAATAAGAAAAGATGCATTGAAGAAAGTATGCAGGATAGTTTTACATTATTTGCATCACCCATCCCTCAACTTCAGGCAGCCCAGCTTGGGGACAGACATTGTCTGCTTGACAGAGAGGAAAGTGAGCACAGGAGTTTGTCTTGAACCTCAATGCTGGGCCCACCACAGTAAAACCCAGCATCAGGTAGGTTCCTGTGGCCCCATATTTCAGGTTGGTACTGATGAACTGAGTCTCTAGACCTACTTCAGTGTCAAAGAAAATCGCATAGCCCCAGGTGTAGCAAAGTTGGTCTCCACATCAATGCTGGGCTGACAGCAGCAGCCCCAAGATCCAGACAGCCCTCCACAGCAGGCTGGCCTTAGCAGCCCCTGGTTTCTGGCCCAACCCAGTGTTATGCCAACTGTGGCTGTCCCAGGCTTCTGGCCTACCTGAATGCTGCTGATGCCATAGGAGACCTCAGGCTTTTGGCAGTGCCACAGTGGATGCAGCTGCAGCAGGATCCTGGCCCATACCAGCATGGCACTTGCTGCGGAACTTTCCCAGACAAAGCCAGCCTGTGAATACTGGAAAAAGTACCTACTTCTTCAGATGTGCAGACAGTGATGCAGGACCATATGCATCAAGAACCGTTAGTAGACTATAACCTCACCCAATGAACAAAATAAAACACCAGTAACTGATTGTAAAGAAGTGGAGATATATAAAATGCCTGACAAATAATTCAAAATAACTGTTTTAAGGAAGCTCAGTGAACTTCATGAAAATGCAGAGAAACAATTCAATGAAATGAGGTAAACATTAAGTGATCGGAATGAAAAATTTAATACAGTGATTTAAATAATTTTAAAAAGCAAATAGAAATCTTGGAGGCCGAACAAAAACAAAATGAAAAATGCAATAGAAGAATCAACAGTGCAATTAAGCAGAAAAAGAATCTGTGAACTTGAGGACAAGTTATTCGAAAATATACAATCAGAGAAGAAAAAAGAATGAAAAGGAATGAAGAACACGTACACGATTTATGGAGCAGTTTCAAAAGAACAAATTTGTAAGTCACAGAGCTCATGAAGGGGAAGAGAAAGATAAATGGGTAGAAACCTTATTTTAAAAAATAGTAACAGAAAAGTCTCCAAACCTGGAGTGAGATGTAAATATGTAGGTATAAGAAGGCCAAAGGATTCCAATCAGATTTCATCTAAATAAGACTACCCCACAACATATTATAATCGAAATTTCAAATATCATACACAAAGAGAAAGTTCTGAAAGCAGAAAGAGAGAGGAAGCAAAAAGTATATAAGGGAGTTCCAACAGAGCTAGCAGAAAACTACTCAGGATAAAGCTTACAGACGGGGAGACAATGGAATGATATATTCAAAGTGCCCAAGGAGAAAAAAATGCCAACCAAGAATACTGTACCCAACAAAGCTATTCTTCAGAAACGAAGGAGAATACTTTCTTTTACAAACAAAATCTGAGAGATTTCATCACCATCAGACCAGTCTTACAAAATACGCTAAAGCGAGTTTTTTAAACTGAAAGAAAAAAATGCTAATGATTAATATAAAAACATCTATAAGTATAAAACTCACTGAGAAATGTAAGTACATAGTCAACTTCAGAATATTCTAATGTTATAATGATGACATGTAAATTACTTATGTCTTTAATGTGAGGTTAAAAAACAAAACTATTGAAAATAATAATAGCTACAATAATTTAAAAAACATTACTATATAAAAATGTAAATTGTGGCATCAACATACATCTTACATATTTTAGAAAAATTAACCTAATCACAGACTTAATTGTGAAATGTAAAGTTATAAAACTCTGAAAAGAAAACATAGGTAAAAATCTGTGTCACCTTGGGTATGCTGATGATTTTTCTGATACAACACCAAAAACATTATACATTTTTGTTAAAAAAGTGATAAATTGGGCTTCACTAAAACCTAACATTTTTGTTCTGCAAAAGACTCAGTTAAAAATGACAGATAAGCTACAGAATAGGATAAAATATTTGCAAATAACATATTCGATAAGGAAATTATACCCAGAATATGTAAAGAACACTTAAAACGCAACAAACAACCCAAGAGACCAACGGACAAAAGAATTAAACACTCTACCAGAACAGATATGTAAATGGCAAGTAAACATATGAAAAAATACTCACGCCATTAATACTTAGGAAAATACAAATTAAAATTATAATAAAATACAACTACATACTCTTATAATAGCTAAACTTAAAACAAACAAAAACCTGACAGTATCAAGTGCTAGAGACAATAAGGAACAACAGAAACTCTCGTTCATTGTTGACGGAAATGCAAAATGCTATAGCCATTTTGGGAAAGTTTAGCAATTTATTATAAACACAAACTTACTATATGATCCAGCAGTTCCATTCCCAAATATTACCCAAGTGAATTATAATTTTATGTTCACACAGAAACCTGTATGTGAATGTTTATAGTAGATTTATTTATAGTTGGCAAAAACTAGAAACAACTCATATGTCCTTCAGTGGGTGAATGAGTAATCAGACTGTGGTACATCCCCACCATGGAGTATTACTCAGCAATAAAAAGAAACAAACTATTGATTCTCTAAACAATATGGATGAATTAAAAGTGCATTTTGCTACCCAGACCCATAGGCTTATGTAATGTATAATTCAATTTATAAAACATTCTGGAAAAGTAAAACTATAGGAATAGAAAACAGATAAGTAGTTTCTGGGAGTTGGGAATGGGGGAGGGATGAACAACAAATGGGTCAGACAAGGCAATTTTCAGGGCAATGTTAACTCTTCTGTAGGGGACAGTGATGGTGTATATATGGCTTCACCAAAACCTATAGTGCTCTGCACTGACTGTGTTACAAATGTATGCCATAAGCTCATTGAAGGGCTTGGGGAGGAAAGAAACTAAATAATTTTTTAAAACATTAAGCCTAGATATGAATTAGCATCCTAAAACTACTGTATTTGTATACTAGGTTGAACAAATAAGTAAATATATAGTGGATCATGAGATCCCAGTCACTTTCACTGTCAGAAAAAGAAGTTACAAATAAGCAAGATGGAAATGCTAGGATGAATCCTATGATGCTAGATTAGAAGCTGAGATATCAGTATGAACTCATGTTTACATACATACACATACACACAGATAGGTACAGAAATAAATGTAGTTACGTGTGTACAAATGGGTTAGTATGCATATATTATTTTCTAGTTCTGTCCACTGTAATGGACAGTGATACCCTATTCACATAGAGTATACCTGGTGCTCAGATGCTGGTTTCTAAATACCATTCTTCAGTAAAATAAACCAAAGCAACATTGGAGAGATAGCTGATTCTAGGGCTTGGATAGAAAAAAATACAAGAGTCTGGAATATTTTGTAATTCCAATAAAGAAGTCCTAAAAACAGGTGGGCATGTCAAAAGGGCCTAAGAGTCAATCTGAAAGAGCTGCCAATGGCTAAAAGTTGAAATTTAAGCCAGAAAATAAATAACAATAGGATTGAATTATAACCCAAATAATAAAGTAAATATTCATGAACCCACACTGATATAAATAGTTCCTCCCTCTCTCTCTACACACACAGACACACAGACATACACACACACACCCCCCACAACTAAATTAGAGGAAAAGGACATTTTAAAAAATAGAATACTTCTAGTGTATAAATGTAGAGGAAATAAGATAAATGGAAAATCACCATTAGAATACCACAGTAATAATAAATGCAGGCAAGATCCACTGATTAATTCTAAATTAGTGGGACAATGTTTAAGGCAATATTTGTACCTTAACATATCTTCCCCCAAACTAAGTTCATTATTGTGGTAGTTTTAGCATCCATCTGCAAATTTTTTGCTACTTACAGCTGCAGCAGTTGGAGCTTAATGCTTCTATGCTTGAGTACAGCTACACTTAGTGACTCACTCCTAATGAACAAACAGAGCATGGGAAGAGGAAAATGATAATTTACAGTGGGAAACCTGGCAGATTCTCCCTTATCTAAGTGAACAAGGTTGACTTCATCAGTCACGTTGGTATCATATGCCCCGATACGATATTACACAGGATACCTCTGTGATATTCTTCTCTCAAATTTATAACTTTAGTACAATCACAATAAAACATCAGATAAAAGCTGACCACTACTTGCTAAAAGTTTTGAAGTTACGAAAGATAAGCAAGACTAAGAAACCCTCATCAACTGGAGGAAAATGAGGAGACAAGTTGACTAAATACAATGTGATATCCAGGACTGGATCCTGAAACAGAAAAAAGATGCCAAGAGAAAAAGTGGAGAAATCTAAATAAAGTCTCTCATTTAGTTAATATTATTGTACCAATGTTAGTTTCTTAATTTTGACAAATACAACATGGTTATATAAAATGTTAACATCAGAAGAAGCTGAGCGAAGGGTATATGGAAGCTCTCATTTCTATTTTTGCAACTCTTCTGTACATCTACATAAAAAGAGACAAAAAGGTGAATGGCACAAGAAATAATTTTGTGTCTATTTATTTAAAGCTACAAAGGTAATGATTAGGGTAACTAAAAGTAATTATATAGCTATTTTAAGAAGAGAGGGAGGAAAAGTGGACACATGATGTAAGTGAACCTAAATCTCAGCCCGTCAATGGATATCATAAAAAATCCATGTCAATGTTGACAACTCAACAAATAATGTTATAAGTGTATCATTTGGGTAACCACCATAAAATCTTAAAACAGACTTGGTTAAAGGAAGTTTCTTATTGGAGCAGGAATAGAAGTGGCCAGAAATGGGAGTCAGAGATTGTTTTTTCATTACCATTTCATTAGCAATATCTGATTTTAGGACCATATGCATGTTATTTTGATTAAAAAAAAAACTACAAAATAGTGTCATTCCACAAAGAGCCTCTGTAGTCAATTAGTTTGGAATGTATTTATTATTTTTCCTCTATTTTGGAGAGTCACAATATATATTGTCATATTAAAAACTCAGAGAAATTATAAAATAAAAACATAACAAAATGTAAACAAATTTCTGTAAGTCAGTATTTTCCAAACTTATTTGTCCACAGAAACAGGTATTAGCCTTATGAGAATCTTTCACAAAATAGAATGCAATTTGAGAAATGCTGTGCTCTGAACCCCTGAAGAGTAAAAGAAAACCACAACTGAGAAATTGATATAAGGCTCTCCAACTGGTGGCACAGATGAACTCCTACCACTCTCCCTTTAATTGCTAAACTCATCATGGTAGTTTCTGTCTGTCTCCTGTACCTGTCCCAAATACTAGAAGAGTCTGGCACAATTTTGCCTTCTTACATGCAGTGTCCTCATTGCTACTTAATCATTTTGCAGGTTGGTGCAAACCTCATTCTGGTTCTTGAAATATGTAAAAGACCCTTGAAGCATAATTCTGTGCTATTCCCCACGTTGAGAGAGTGAGATGAAGCTCAGCTGGATGTCACCTCCCCTGTTTGGGACAAGGATCACACTCTGCCTTGAAACCCAGTAATCAAAAAGGTAGGATTCTGTCCTCTGGGTCCTTCAAAGCTTCTAGTGCTATGGGGAAAAAAGAGGCCCTCTTCCTTACCTGGATTTTGGTCTTATGGGGATGATTTCTTGGAGGCTGACAAAACCTATGACTGCAGCTTATGTAATTTACATGGTCCTGAATCAAGGCAGGTGGATTATGCATTCTCTTTGTTTTCACTCTGGATTTATGGGAAGGAAGGGTTATTTTTCCTCTTGTCCAAATATCTTAAATCATTCAAAGGCAGCGTTAGACTTTTAACAGAAAAATGCAAATGTAACTAGGACACTTACAATGACCTAAATGCATGCTGATTACCTTTCTGTTATTTTCTGCCCTTAAATAAAGAAAATAAAATAAATGTCAGCAGTATGAAAAATGAAAGTAGGTCAGTCTACAGAACCATTAGATCAAAAGCAGTTGGAAGCCAAACACACCTTTCCCAGGTGGGAAGCAAGAAATCAACATGTAAATGAAAAGCATTTGAAGAGTTGTAGCAGTTTTTCTATTAGCCCTGGCAATTAGCAGGAGGGCATTAAATTATTCTGGTGACTGCATCTTGTAGCTGGAACAAAGTGGAAAGGCTGGTAATGTTACTGAAGGAGATGAGTCACTCCAAAACAGAGCTTCTAGTGAATGGGACTCACATTTCTCAGAAAGTGAGAGGAAGAATAGACAACAAAGGATGTTTCCTGCTAGGATCATGCGGAAGGAAGACCTGACTTTTCACTCTGTGGGTACATGTGTGTATGTGTAGGTGTAAAGGTCTTCTGATTCCTTTCAAATGACCATACTTGAAGGTCTAATACTAACACCATCATGTGACAATATGAAATTCCAACAGCATGGCCAAATATGGTGGCCTTCATCGAAGACTTGTGCTTGTCCCTGTTAATGACTATTACACTGCTTCTTTTCCAAAGATGCATTTTAAGGTCCTATTATGTGGGATCAAGTTAATACACTCATCCTTGTACTACAGAGTTTAACAGAGTCAACACTGAACACAAGCATGAAGGAAGAGAAGCAGCTAAATAAATGTGGAACACATCTGTTAATGAAAAACTGCTCAAAAAATGTTTTTAGAACAAGATAAGATTTTTAGTGATGAAATCCTCCTCTGAGAGAAGAAATGGGAACAGTTACCTGACGCAAAGCAGTGTGATAGTAGAGAAGACTCTAAGAATTGATGGAAGATTTTGGAGAATAAACACTGAATGATTTGGTCCACTATATGTAATAATTCATTAAAGAATTTGAAACCAGTTTTGGTCCCAGCACAGACAGTCCACATAATATATTCATTCTCCAATATTGTCCAAATTATCATGACTTTACAGAGGTTGATCTTGAATTTTCACCTAAAAGATATGAAGAAGGCATAAAAGACTTTGAACTCTGGAGAAAAATATATCTCAAATTCCCTTATGCCTAATCTGTAGGAAAAACAAAGTCCTAACTTTATTACCCACATGGAAAAATAAAGTCCTAACTTTATTACCCATATTACCTTTGGAATATATCATTTTCCATATTATTCAAGAAAAATACAGGAAACATAAAAGACTCCACCATTTAATACATTCTACAGCATGAGGGCTGGATATTACTTCTTTTCTTCTTTGCTCAGCCCTGAGAAAAGGGATTTTCCAGTGGCAAAAAAGAGAAACTTATCTTTTTCTAGCAGATGACAGAAGCTATGGAAAAGGTAAGTTGAATTTGTGGCAAATACATCATTTTTATTTTCAAAATAATTATATTGCTCTTTTAAATGTAAAAGTGGAAATAGATGTTTTCATGTTGATTAGTAATCTTTAGACTCTCTAGATTATATCTTGAATCTACATAAAAACTCATAGGCAAGTTTATATGGAAAGGCAAAAAACCCAGAACAGCCAACAAAATATTAAAGAAGAAGAAAGCTGGAGAACTGACACTATCCAACTTCAAGATGTGCTATAAATCTACAGTAATAAAAACAGCGTGGTACTGGCAAAAGAATGAACAAATAGATCAATGGAATAGGGTCCAAAAATGGACCACGCAAATATTGTAAATTGATCTTTGACAAAGGAGCAAGTGCAATCCAATGGAGAAATAATAGTCTTTTTAACAAATGTTCCAAAACAACTGATGCCCAAAGTCAAATAAAAATAAGACCTTACATCTTTCACAAAAATTTCTCAAATTGGATCACAGGTCTAAGTGTAAAACATAAAACTATGAAACTTCTAGAAGACAGCATAGGAAAAACTCTAGGGAAACTTGGCAATGCCAATTTTTTTTTTATTTGTACAAGTGTAGGAGATATATGAGAAATTTCATTACATATATATAAGGCATAGGGATCAAGTCAGGGTATTTAGGGTGTCCATCAGCCAAATACAATACATTTTTGTTAAGCATAGTCATCCTACTCTGCTGTCAAATATTACATTTCTTCCTTCTATCTTGCTGTATGTTTGTACCCTTTAACCTACGTCTCTTTATCTCTCCCCTCCTCTCAACTCACCCTTCCCAGTCTTTGTTATCTGTCTGTTTACTCTCTTCCTCTATGTGGTCAAATTTTTTTAGCTCTCACATGTAAGTGAATGTGTGATGTTTGTCTTTTTGTGCCTAGTTTACTTCACTTAATGACTTCCAGTTTCATCCATGTTGCTTCAAATGGCATGATTTCATTCTTTTTATGACTAAATAGTATTCCATTGTGTATATATGCCACATTTTCTTTATCCATTCATCTATTGATGAAAAATTTGGTTAGTTGATTGCAAATGTATTCCATTCACTATCGTGAATAGTTCTGCAATAAACATAAGAGTGCTGATATCCCTTTGATATATTGATTTATTTTCCTTTGGGTAGATACACAGTAGTGGGATTGCTGAATCAAGTGGGTGATTCTATTTTTAGTTTTTTGATAAATCTCTGTTTTCCACAGAGGCTGTGCTAGTTTACATTCTTACTAACAGTGTATAAGAGTTCCCTTTACTCCACATCCTTGCAAACATCCATTATTTTTTGTCTTTTTAATGGTAGCCATTCTAACTAGGGTATGATGACATTTCACTATAGTTTTGATTTACAGTTCTCTAATGATTAGTGGTGTTGTACATTTTTTCATATACCTGTTGGCAATTTGTCTTCCTTTGAGAAATGTCTATTAGTCCAGTTTTTAATGGGATTATTTATTTTATTCATTTTCACTTGTTTGAATTCCTTCTACATTCTGGGTATTAGTTCCGTATCATATGAATAGCTTGCTAATATTTTCTCTCTTTCAACAGGTTGTCTGTTCACTCTGAAAATTATTCTCTTTGCTGCTACACAGAGGCTTTTTAGTTTAATATACTTTCATTTGTCCATTTTTTTGTTTTGTTGTCTGTGCTTTTGAGGTTTTTGTCACAAATTTTTTGCCTAGACCAATGTCCAGAAGAGTTTTCTGTAGTATTTTTTTCTAGTATTTTTATAGTTTTGGGTATTTATGTTTACATCTTTAATCCATTTTGAGTTTATTTTTATATATAGTGGAGAGATAAAAGGTTCAGTTTTATTTTCTGCATGGCCACTTTTCCCAGGATCATTTATTTGAAGAGGGTGTCTTTTTCCCACCCAGTGCAAGTTATTGTCAGTTTGTTGAAGATCAATTGGCTGAAAATATGTGGCTTTATTGATGAGCTCTAAATTGTTCCATTGGTCTATTTTTATACCAATACTATACTGTTTTAATTACTATAGCTTTATAATATATTTTGAAGTTAGGTAGTGTGATGCCTCCAGCCTCCAGCTTTATGCCTTTTGGCATAAAGGATTGCTTTGGCTATTTGGACTCCTATTTGGCTACATAGGAATTTTAGGGTTTTTTTTTTTTCTTTTTCTTTTTTTAAAATTTTGAGACAGGGTCTCATTTTGTCACCCAGGCTGGGGTGCAATGGCATAATCATAGCTCACTGTAACCTCAAACTCCTGGGCTCAAATGGTCTTCTTGCCTCAGTTTCCTGAGTATCTGGGACTACAGGTGCTCACCACCACATCTAGCTAATTAAAAAAAAACTTTTGGTAGAGATGGGGTCTCACTGTGTTCACCAGGCTGGCCTCAAACTCCTGGCCTGACTTCAAGTGATCATCTTGCCTGAGCCTTCCAAAGTGCTGAGATTATAGGCTTGAGCCATCATGCCAGGCCAGGGTTTTTTGTATTCATTTATTTATTTACTGGTAATTCTGTGAAGAATGGCGTGAGTATTTTGATATGAATTGTACTGAATCTAGACACTGATTTGCACATATAGTCATTTTAATTATATTAATTCTTTTGATCTGTGAATATGGGCCATTTTTCCACTTATTTGTGTCATCTTTAATTTTCTATCAGCATTTTATAGCTTTCCATGCAGAGAGCTTTCACCTCCTTGGTTAAATTTATTCCTCTAGATACTTTATTTATTTATCTACTTATTTATTTTTATAGCAATAGCTACAAAATTAATAGCTACAAAATCAAGAAGGCAATTCCATACATTTCTCAGTTAGATCATTATTGGTTTGTGGAAATGCCACTGATTTTTGTATGTTGATTTTGTATCTTGTAACTTTACCAAATTCATTTATAAAAGCTAAGAGTTTTTTGGTAGAGTCTTTAAGTTTTTCTAAATATAAGATCATATTATGAGCACAGAGAAAAAATTTGACTTCCTCTTTTCCAGTTCGGATGCCTTTTATTTTTATCTCTTGCCTGATTGTGCTAGCTCAGACTTCCAGTACCATGTTGAATGAGAGTGGTAAAAGAGGGCATCCTTGTCTTGCTCCAGATCTTAGAGAAAAGGCTTTCAGCTTTTCCCCAGACAGTATGATGTTAACTGTGTGTTTTCTTGTAAATCACCTACATTATTTTGGGATATGTTCTTTCTATGTCATTTTATTGCGATTTTTTATCATAAAGGAATGTTGAATTTTATCAAATGCTTTTTCTGTGTCTATTGAGATGATTGTATGGTGTTTGTCCTTCATTCTGTTGATGTGATGTACTGCATTTATTGATTTGCATATGTTGAACCATCCTTGCATCCTTGGTATAAATCCCACTTGATTGTGGTGTATTATCTTTTTCATGTGCAGTTGTATTAGACTTGCTGTTATTTTGCTGGGGAGTTTTACATTATGTTCATCAAGGATATTGGTCTGTAGTTTTTTTGTTGTTGTTGCTGTTGCATCCTTATCTGGTTTCGGTATCAGGGTGATGCTGGCTTCATAGAATTAGTTAAGGAGAATTTAATCCTCTTTAATTTTTTTTAGATAGTTCAGGAGGATTGGTGTTAGTTCTTCTTTGTACATTTCAAAGAATTCAGTTGTGAATCCATCTGGTCCTGGGCATTTCTTTATTGGGGGGCTTTTTATTACTACTACTATTTATTGGTCTGTTCAGGTGTTTTATTTCTTCCTGATCCAATCCTGGTAGTTTGTATTTTTTCAGGAATATATCCATTTTCTCTAGGTTTTCAAGTTTTTCAGCATATAGTTGTTCATAAAAATCTCTGATGATCTTTTATATTTCTGTGGTATCAGTTGTAATGTCTTCTTTTTCATTAATGGTTTTATTTGGGTCTCCTCTCTTCTTGGTTAGTCTAGCTAGCAAGTTATTAATTTTCTTCATTTTGTTGAAGAACCAACTTTTAATTTTCTATCTTTTGTATCTCTGTTTAGTCTCAATTTCATTTAGTTTGGCATTTATCTTTATTATCTCTTTGATTCTGTAAATTTGGGGTTTGTTTTTTTCTTGTGTTTCTAGTTGCTTGCAGTGCATTATTAGATTGTTCATTTGTTTACTTTTTCTACTTATTGTATGTAGGCATTTATTGCTATAAACTTCCCTCTTATCACTGCTTTTGCTGTATTTCACAGGTTTTGGTATGCTGTGTTTTGGTATGTTGTTTGAAGAAATTTTTTTATTTCCATCTTAATTTTCTTCATTGACTCCATGGTCATTCAGAAACATGTCATTTCCATTTATTTGTATAGTTTAAAGTTTCCGTTGGTATTGATTTCTAGTTTTATTCCATTGTGGTCTGAGAAGATGCTTATATGATTTCAGTTTTTAAAAAATTGTTAAAACTTCTTTTGTAGCCTAATATATGATCAATCCTGGATATAATTCCATCTGCCGATTAAAACGATCTATATTCTGCAGTTTCCCTGTAGAATATTCTGTAAACATCTGTCAAGTCCATTTGGTCTAAATTTCAGTATAAATCCAATATTTCTTTTTTGATTTTCTGTCTAGATTATCTGCTTAATGCTGACAGTAGAGTGTTGAAGTCTTCCACTGTTATTGTTTGCAATTTATCTCTTTCTCCTTAGATTTAGAAATATTTTATTTATAAATGTGGGTGCTCTAGTTTTCAATGCATATATGTTTCAAATTGTTATATCTTCTTGCTGGATTGATGCCTTTATTATTATGTAATGACCTTCTTTGTCTTTTTTACTGTCCTTGACTTAAAGTCCGTGTTGTGTAGCTACATTTGCTCATTTGGGTTTCCATTTGCATGGAACATCTTTTTCCATACCTTCACTTTCAGTCTATATGTGTTTTTACCGGTAAGGTGAGTTTCTTGAAAGCAGCATATAGTTGAATCACTTTTTTTTTTTTTTTTTAAATCTATTAAGTCATTCTATGTCTTTTACATGGAGAATTTAAGCCATTTACATTCAAAGTTATTATTGATATATGAGGCTTTGCCATGTCATATTGTTGATTGTTATCTGGTTGTTGGCTATAATCTTTGTTCCTTTATTTTTCTTTTATTGATTGTCTTTGCAGTTTGGTGGATTTCTCTAGTGATACCATTTCAGTTGTTTCTCTTTCTGATTTGTGTTATTGCTTTACCAATAAGCTTTATACTTTCATATATTTGCACAGTGGTAAATGTCATCTTTTCACTTGCAGATTTAGGACTCCCTCTAGCCTTTCTTGCAGGGCTGGTCTAGTGGCAACAAATTACCTCAGCATTCACTAGTCTGAGAAAGACTTTATTTCTCCTTCATTTACAAAGGTAAGTTTTCCAGGGATAGTATGCTTGAATGACAGTTATTTTCTTTCAGCACTTTGAATATTTTAACAAGTTCTCTTCTGGCCTGTAATGTTGCTGCTGAAAAATCCGTTTTTAGTTTTGGGGTTTCTTTTATAGGTGACTAGATGAAGATCTCATCCTGTTTTTAGGATTCACTCTTTATTTTTTTTTTGTCTTTTTTAAAAAAAATTACTTAATTATGGAATCTCTAAGTCTACTTTATTGCTCTTTATTTTTGACTTGAAACAATCTGATTACAATGTTCTGTGGAGAAGATCTTTTTGCATTGTATCTTCTTGAGCATTACTGAGGCTCCTTTATCTGAATGTCTAAATATTTTGCTAGACTTGGAAAGTTTTCTTCTATCATTTCATTAAATTGGTTTTCTAATCATTTTTAGTCTCATTACCCTCAGGGATACCAATAATCTGAATATTTACTTGCTTTATGTTGTCTAAAATTTTGCAAAGTCCTTGTCATTCTTTTTCCCTTATTTTTTGTCTAACTAGATTATTTCAAAAGACTTGTCTTCACATTCTGAGATTCTTTCTTCTGCCTGCTCTAGATTTTGCTGAAACTATTGTATGTATTTTGTATTTCCTTTAATGAATTATGCAGCTCCAGAATTTCTATTTGGTCTGTCTAAAAAATATATATCTCTTTAGTAAAAATCTCATTCATATTTTGAAATATTTTTCTAATTTCTTGTATTGTTTTACAAATTCTCTTGTATCTTTATGAGCCTCTTTAAAATAAATATTTTAATTCTTTTTCTAGGATGTTGAAAAATTATTTTTGATTAAGATCTATTACTGGCAATTATTATGTTCTTTTGGGAGGTGTCATATTTCCTTGCTTTTACACATTTCCTGCATCCTTACATTGATAACTGTGTATCTGATGTAACACTTGCTTTTTCCTATTTTTTAATTTACTTTCATAGGAGAGTACTCTTTCCTGAAGATATATATATGGTATCTGTTGTGTAAGGTACTTTGGCTTTGATTCTGGGTGTGTGCGGTGGTAGGGTAGTCTCTGTATGATTTCTTTGGCTATAAACAGCATTAGTGGTGTCTGTGATTTTCTTAGTGGGTTATGATGTGGTTATTAGTGGAGGCTGTAGTGAAGTTGTTTCAGGGACTTGGGTGCCAGGTGGATTAGTGTTCAGGCCCCAGTGGTGGCAGCAATGGGCTGAGCATGCCTATCTTTGTGCCCCAGGGCAATGTATGCCGGCACCTGTGTTGGCAGTTATGGGCAAATTGATTCTTGGGCCTTCAGGTGGTTTTCTCAGATGCTGGTAGTGACATCAGTGGACCAGGCAGGTGGGAAGGTTCCTGGGTCCCTGGGCAGTCAATGTGGTATGGGAAATGGCAGTAGCAATAGCAGGATGATTCCCTGTGTCCAAAGCTATGCTCATTAATGTTGGCTGTGGCTGTAATGGGCTGGGTGGGCCACTCTCTAGGCCCATAGGTGGTGATTGCAGGTAGCTTCCAGCTGAGGTGGTAGCAGCCAGGAGTTTAGGCTCAGCCTCAGCCCCTTAAAAGGAGTGCTCAGGTGCCCAAAGTGGCAGATTGGGTTGAGCAATCCCCAGGATCCTGGTCTATGTGCTCTGTCTCAGGGCACAAAGCTGGGTTGGGTGGGCTTGTGTTCAGGCCTCCCTGTGATGAAAGCAGGCACAAGCCAGGGTGGGCAGTGGCAGTATAATCCTCAGGCCTCGGTCAGAGTGCTCAGGTGAGGAGCTGTAGCAGTCATGCTGAGGCCCTCCCACTGGAGAGAGTGGGGCCATCCTCAGTGGCCACAGCCTGGGCAGCTAGTGGGGAATGCATATCCCTCTTATTCCCTGTCCCAGTAAGGCTCACCTTCCATCCCTGTTGGCAGTAGTCCATGCCTAGGTCAAACCCTCATCCTGGCTGCAGGATTCCCCACCCAGCTCCCAGTTACATTCCAGTGGCAACTCACACTCTGCTCACATTCCTGTCTCAGTCCCAGTGATACTTGCTTCCTGGCAGTGACTGCTACAGCCAAAATCTCACTTGCTTCTTAGCCCAGGCTGTGGGAGCACTTCCACCTCTCTCTTCAGTCTCAGTAGCAACTGCCCAGGTTTCTGTAATGCCTTTGTTTTGGCACTACTGGGACCCAGGACAGCATGCAGTCTGCCAAAGGCTAGGTTTGAAAATGGTGACTTGCTGTAGACACTTAAGTCTTAGAAAGGGTGTGGGACCCAGTGCAAGCCCCATCCCTGGAGCACTTCTGTCCCATGGCAGCTTTCTGTGTTAGTTTCAGGGGTTAGCAGGATCAAAGTGTTCTCCCATGGCCAGGATTTCAGGATCCAATGGTGAGGATGTAGGCCACTGTCCACAACACTCACTCACCTTTTCCCCATGTTGGGAAGTCACTCCCAGCTGCCAGCTGATCTTGGCCAGGCAGGCTGCCTCTCTTCCTTCTCCTTCCCTGTTTTTGGTGTTTCCTTCACTTCTCTGTTGAATTCTAACATTCTCTCTTGGATAATGTATTTGAAATGTGACTTTCTATGCATTATTTTGGTTCTAAGTGGAGGAGATGGGCATGAAATGCTTCTAGCCAGCCATCTTGAAGCCCCTCTGAAATTTTAGCTATGATGCCAACAGTACAATTCATAAGAGAAAAAAATTGATAAGTGGAACTTCATCAAAATTAAAAACTTCTGCTCTGAAAAAGACTATTGCAGAGAGAATCTTAAAAAGAAGCTATACTAGAGAAAATATTCATAAAATACATATCTAATAAAGGAATTATACCCAAAATACATAAAAACTCTTAAAACTCAACAATTAAAAAAATCCAACTAAAAATGAAGAAAAGATATGAACAGATATCTCCCTAAAAAGAATATCAAATTGCAAATAAGCATAAGAAAAAATGTTCAACAACATATGTCATTAGGGGACTGCAAATTAAAATGACAATGAGATACCACTACACATGTATTAGAATGGCTAAAATCCAAAACTCTGACGATGCTAGTGAGTATGTTGAGCACAGGAGCTTTTATTTATTGCTGGTGGGAATGCAACAGGATACAGTAACTTTGGAAGAAAGCCTGGTAGTTTCTTACAAAGGTAACCATGCACTTACTATAAAATCCAGCAATCATGCTTCTTGGTATTTACCCAAATTATTTGAAAACTTATGTTTATTCACAATTGCCAAAACATGAATGCAACCAAAATATTCTTCAGTAGGTGAATACATAAACAAACTGTGATATAGCCAGACAATGGAATATTATTCAGTGCTCAGAAGAAATGAGCTATCAAATCACGAAATATCATGCAGGAAACCTGAGTGTATATTGTTACCTGAATAACAGCCAACGAGAAAAGGCTACATTTCTGGAAAAGGTATGACATTCTGGAAAAGGCAAAAGTATGGAGACAATAAAAAGATCAATGGTGGACTACGGGCTTTAATTAAAGTGTTAGGCTGTTCTTGCATTGCTATAAAGAGATACCTGAGGCCAAGTAATTAATTTTATAAAAAGATTTAATTGGCTCATGATTCTGCAGGCTCTACAGAAAGCATAGAAGCATCTGCTTCTGGGGAGGCTTCAGGGAGCTTTTACTCATTGTGGAAGGTGAAGCTGGAGCAAGAGAGAAAGTGTGTGTCGCACCCCCCCACCCGCCACACACACACACTTTTAAATTGCCATATCTTGTGAGAACTCACTATCACGTAGACAGCACCAAACCATGTGGAATTGACTCCCATGATACAAACACCTCCCACCAGGTCCCACCTCCAATGTAGGGGATTAAAATTCAACATGAGATTTGGGCAGGGACAAATATCCAAACTATATCAGTTAATAATAATGTATCCATATTGGTTCATTTATTGTAACAAATATATCACACTAATGAAAGACATCAATAATAGAGGAAATGGGTGGATGAAGAGGGTGTAGAAACTTTCTGTACTTGGCTGAATTTTTCTGTGAACCTAAAACTGCCCTAAAAATAAAGTCTATTAATATAAATTAATAATTAGAACAATTTTAAAATTTCATCACTTTTCTAATGAAGAAATCCATCATGTGGTAAGCTGCTTTCCCTCTATTCCCTATTCTTCCCCCACCTGATGCCATCTGGACTATTATTAATTGCTGGGACACAAGTAGGTGATATCCTCAGTCTCTGATATGGGAAGATACTAACCATCCTATGATTATAAATGAAAGAAAGAATACTAGCCAAAGAATGGACTTTATCAACAATTTCATAGGACATATGACTAAAGGTTGAGAGACAAAGTTTGTGAGGACACTCTCCACTCAGAACTACTTCTCTCTTTTGGACATGGGAGAACACCTCCTCATCTTCTCCTCAGTACAGCATGGAGAAAGCTTCTTTCCTTGGCTTCTTTTGCCCTAGTTTTTGAACATAACAGAGTAATGGTATAGTTGTCTGGTGGCTTTAGGATAGTGGCTAGCATTCTTATATTTTGCCCATAGCAAAAACAAACAAACAAAAAAGAAAACACCACATCAAACCATTTGCAATTTTTAAACCAGGGTATAAGTAAGAAACACAACTGGAAGGTTAGGTAGAGAGTTCCATTGACCATTTCATTCAGATTGTCAACCTTTTTCCTTGAAGAGATCTTATATATGGTGTATCCATAAACCCAAGAGTTCTATGCTCCCTAACTTCCACAGCCTTGGAGAAATTCTCTACATCCTCCGGCTTAAGTCAACTTCTCCCTTCATCTCCTTCTATCTGGCCATGGAAAAAGCTGGTAGGGCTTAAGCAGTGGGAACTAGAAGTCATATGGTTCAAGTCTTGTGCCACAACTTTAAGGCAAAGATATTAAGTCAATCTTATAGGCATCTTGGCATCTTAGGCATCTTGATTCTAACCAGCCTAAATAATACAACATAGGGAAAATCAGAGTGGTGTATTAATAGATTAGCTTTTTAGTTTGTTTTTTCCTGATAAATTTGTATAGCCCTTTGTAATAGGCATTGTTAAGAAGGAATAGAAAAGTAAAACTGGGCTGTAGATTTTCAAATGATATACTATATTATACATGTGGACACACATAAATCCTGATTAATATTTGTACTGGCCTCTAAAGAGCCTGAGTTGTAGCCAATATGCTCAGAACACTCATGTAAAGAATGACCGCCCTGTGCCCTGCACCTCAGGTTACATACCCCATTCAAGATTAAATTTGGCAAGGAGTTTAAGAATTTCCACTTGGAACTTACCACCAATGGCAAAAAGTTGTGTCTATGTTTCTACCTTGCCATGCAAATGTAAACACTTGGTGTCCCAACTTATTTTTTTGTAGTTTATCATGATTTATTTTTTCTTTCTTAATACATATTCATTGTTGTGCCTAATTTTTTCTTTTTCAACTTTGTTTTAAGTTCAAGAAATATTTGTGCAGAATTGTTGCATGGATAAATGCATGTCACTGAGATTTGGTGTACAAATAATTTTATCACCCAGCATAGTACCTGATAGGTAGTTTTTCCACTCTCAACCTTCTCCTATCCTCCACCCTTAAGTAGGCCCCAGTGTCTATTGTTTCCCTCTTTGTGTCCATGTGTACTCAGTGTTTAGCTCCCACTAATAAGTGAGAGCCACAGTATTTGGTTCTCTATTCCTGTGTTAATTTACTTAGGATAATGGCCTCCAGCTGCATCCATATTGCTACAAAGGACAGGATTTCATGCTTTTTATGGTTGTGTACTGTTCCATGTGTATATGTACCACATTTTCTTTATCCAGTCCACTATTTACAGGCATCTAGATTGATTCTATGCTTTGCTATTGTAAATAGTGCTGCAATAAACATACAAGTGCATATGTCTTTTTGGTAGAATGATTTATATTCCTTTGGATAAATACCTAGTAATGGGACTATTAGGTCGAATGGTAGTTCTAAGTTCTTTGAGAAATCTCCAAACTGCTTTTCACAGTGGCTGAACTAATTTACATTCTTACCAGCAGTGTATAAGTATTCCCTTTTCTCTACAACCTCATCAACAGCTGCTATTTTCTCACTTTTTAATAATATCCATTCTAATCAGTGTGAGATGATATCTCATTGTGGTTTTAATTTTCATTTTCCTGATGATTACTGATGTGGAGTATTTTTTCATATGCTTGTTGGTTGCTTGCTGGTCTTCTTTTGAGAAATGTCTGTTCATGTCCTTTGCCCATTTTTAATGGGGTTGTTTGTTTTTTGTTTGTTGATTTGCTTAAGTTCCTTATAGATTCTGGAGATTACACATTAGTTGGATGCATAGTTTGCAAATATTTTCTTCCATTCTGTACGTTGTCTGTTTACTCTGTTGATAGTTTATTTTGCTGTGCAGAAGCTCTTTAGTTTAATTAGGTCTCAGTTGTCTATTTTTGTTTTTACTGCAATTGTTTCTGGAGACTTCATCATGAAATCTGCCAAGGCAAAGATTATAAATGTGGACATGCATGTATCCTGATTAATATTTACTGGCCTCTAAAGAGCTTGAGTTGTAACCAATATGTCCAGAATGGTATTTCCTCCAACTTCTTATGATGACAGACACATACATGAGGACATTGGGTCAACTTCTTGGGGAAGGGAGCAATTAACAGCATCTCCAAAACCAATCAGCCAAGGAAGAAAATGAAACCAGTCCTATTCTTGCTCTATGGAGACCAGTGGATCTGAGAACTCTGGGGATCAATGAATGTATTTGACCATCGGGGCTATGGACTCTAGGTTTTCACCAATAAATGTGAAACACGAATATGTGCACTTACATTCCATGTTTAGTTTTACTTGCTAAACTTCTGATATAGTCTTCATCGCTGCTGCTACTCATTTTTTTTTAATTTTGTATCTCATTCAGTTACATTTTCCCTTGTAACCAGTCAAGAAACTTGTTTCCCTAGCACATTTAACAAGCAAAATCTCTCTCTAAAGTGTTCCCATAAGCTTAAATTTGGCAAAAATACAAAGCTAGGCTTACTTTTGGAATTTCAGAATGCTGAAAAATGGAAACCCTCTCCCATGCACTGGACTTAGGTACGTGGTGCCACATCCATATACAAATCAAAGTGATCCCCAGTTAGAGTATTTCTGGGTTTAATTTGATGTATTATTTGAAAGGATGTATAGACAAAAAAATACTGCATATGAGCTATATGTGAAAGAAGACAGGAAAAAGTTATTCTAAAATGTTAATCACAGTAATGACACTTTGAAAGCAGTTTTTAGAATGTCAAATATGTGAGCATCATTTTTATTTCTGTCAGTATGAAACAAACTTGAAATAATGAGCTTGGCTAAACTATCTAAGTGCTTCCTAGTAAGCAGAACAGGAATATAAGTAAGGAGGCTGATCATGGTATTGTTACCTGGCAAAATTCCTGTTTCCAGTGGTAATCAATTTCTTGTCTTTCATTATATTTCCATTAAGTCATCCAAAAGAACAGATGGTTTAGTATCTGTTTACTATCTTTCATGACTTTCAAGTTTACTAGAAAGCACCCTCTCTCTAAACTTGTCATTGTTTTACACATTATGAGACTCCCTTAGCCAATGGGTGGGAGGAATCAGGGGCCATAATAAATAATCAAAAATTTAGAAAAATTGGATTTTCTTCACATTGCTTTGAATTATTTTTCTTATTCTAGAGTCTTTCTGTCCTGTTTACAAATGTTCTTACCCAAGACCATTAACAGGGACTTTCTTAAATAGCATTGAGAAAATTTGTCTTGTCCATCTCGGTTGGCTGCTTTAAATTGATCATGGTTTGCTTACAAAAAAATTAATTTTGAATCTAAATTTGATAGAATCTATGACTTTTTCCTAATGTTTGCAAAGAGGCATGAAACTCTTCTTTCCTCTTGGCTTTGAAGTTTAATGAAGGAGGAACCATGTAGGCCCTATTGAGGCCCAGAAAAATAACAGAATACTGTGAGAAAATGATATTCCTAGACTTGCCGGGGGGGTGGGGGGGAAATGGAGGAAAGAAGAGGAAAGAAAGTCAAAATCTTGCTGATCCAGTACTCCCAGTCCTGTGCCAGAAGTTTTGTCTTAGACAACAAATTCTGTGAGCGTATCTGAAGTCAGTGAGACTTACACATTTTCTGATTGTCTTTGTTTGATTAAACAATCCTCAAAGACATAATAAATAACGTATGATAATGTCCACATAGAATAAAAGCACATTTTAAAAGGATTGTTTTATATCGAATCCCCAAGTGAATGCTAAGCTTATTCCTTTTTGTGAGCTATTTTATTATCATTGTCCTAGTTTTTAAAATTTCAACTTCAAAAAGAATCATGAATAAGAAGTAAATATTGAATAGCTCTTCCACAGGCTACAAATCAAGTTTCATATATTCTCCCACTGAATCTCCACAACACTGTTGTTAGGTTGGTTATCAGTATTATACGTGGTACTGTAAGAATTAAAGAAAAAGGAGAGAAACACAAAGTGTGGCTCAACAGTCAACAGGTATATTTCAAACCTGGGAGGATTTCTGACCGAGTTAGGTCAGAAGGCGCACTCTCTTACAGACTAAGAGTTTTTAAGAATTCAGGGTGGGAAAGCTTATCAGAGACTTGGACTACTTCTGTGTCTCTTTGTTGTCCTTATCTGGGAGGGAGAGTTGTGTGTCTGTTCCCATACATCTTTCTGCAGTTGGAGGCATACCCGAGTCTGCTTTTAGCTTCCCTATCTTCGTGCACCTGAAGGGAAAGGAATGTGCTTAAGGCCCACTGTTTTACTGGGGCCTATTGTATGAGGGTGAAGTTTGGCAGTTACCCAAGAGACTTTCCCCTTGCCCCTTCTGTGCCCCAGCTGTCTTATCTGTGTTTTACTGTCTGCTCTTTCTGGCTTCTTGTAGTTAGAAGAGAAGTGATTTCCTTGAAATGTATGAGGCTAGAAAGGGAGCTGGAACTTAAAATGGTGGTGTTTGTCTAAAATTATGGTGCTCCTGCTCTGTCATGTATTATCTCCACAGATGAGAAAATGGAATTTGTAATCTTATGTGACTCCACCAAATGTATACACCTGCTGTAAGCAGCACTATCAGATCTTAATTCCAACATCTGATAATCCATTGATGCTCCTTTTTTATTATATAAAACTTCAGTTTTAAGAGATCTTTCCTAGGCTAGTGGGATGAACCCACGCATGTGCTAGGGAAGCTCTACATAGTCTTTGAAGGCCAAACCTAGAGCCACAGAAACTTTCTACCATATGGTAATTCTAATGCTCACTTATTCCTACACCACAGTGGGCACTGGGGGGAAGGTTTATAAAATACACTGAGACTCTGTAGCTCTCAAATCTTGAAAACAGAAAGGACATTCTCTATTTTGTTGCATTCTCTTGATATGATTCTCTTGATATGATATGGTTGAGTCCTCCCCATTCTCCACCCATTCACTCTCAGATACAGATATCCTGGAAGGGAGTACAACCTAAACACAAGAAGAGTATCATTAAAAACATATGTTTTGTTATCTTCTCTTCCTATACCTCAATAACTTCAAATATTTATTTGCGAAGTTTGTGTTGTTTCTCCTTTCTTCTTCTATCTCATTAGAAAGAAAGGGCAGGAAATATGCCCAGCAGGAACATTCAGGTATGTAGGGCCTCCTCCAAGTGTGCTGAAGTATAAAAGCTGGTGTTTTAGGCATGAACTTCTGAATGCATTATCTTTGATTTCCAGTTTTTCTTTCCTCCAAACTTCAAACCTCTTCTTGCAGAATTAAAAGCACTACTTCTCCTTGTCCTTGTATTTTCAAGGTAATCAAGAGTTTATATAAATATGAAGCAGTACCAACATTTCATGGGAACCTGCACTGTACAAAGTACTTGTGAGACATGTGATGTAATGCAAGGTTAGGCCACGTTAACGACTTTGAGGAGACACAACTCCCTATCACCACCTTCATCTCTACTTTTCCCTTTATCCTGCAGACTGGCTAAGATTACTGTAGATGTAATCTTACAACCAATAGGGTTGTGCAAAAATATGTCTAATCATTTTGATCCAATCAAAATGTATTTCCTCCTTATTTAAATGGTAATAGTGTTACTTCCCTGTGGAATTTTTGAAGTGAAAGTGACAAAACATATAAAAGGAGCAAATAGTGCCCTAAAACAGAGTAAACACTTGGGAAATATTAGCTATTACAATTGTGTATGTTATTGCAGAAAATCCTGACAAAGTTGGAGTGAAGTACAGGGAAGCAGGATCAGTACAGACACTCCCATTGAGAACTTGGACTTGGGGAAGTGTAAGGCATCTCCTCCTGAGCACACTAGCAGCTACTAAAGACTTTGCGATCAAAGGTAATTTGGGATCTTGCTTATAGGTGTCACTTGTGGTTTCTAACAAACTACTTGATCTAATACAGAGACTTAACTCAGTGGCTGCTTCCTGAATCCTTAACAGGTTCTTTGAAGTACAACATTTCAGAGAAATTGAGGATTGTCTGAAGTGCTTGGCAACATGCATCAGCTCAAATGCCTAATACTTGCATATTTCACATCTTCTATATCAATGTAGCTGGGAGAGTAAATGGAAAGAATTACAGTAATGATGAACCTAAAGAAAGAACTTCAACTCAATCTCCAGATCCAACAATTGCTTTTGAATACTGCTCAGGCAGAATGGAAGACAGAAAAACAAAAGAAGTGCTCTCTTCTTGGAGCTGGGAAAGGGCAGATTACAGTGAACTACAACACGTGTTTTATGGTAAAAACAGAGATAACTAGAATTTCCATGGAAGGAAAAGCGATATTAATTCTAAGAGCGAGGATCTAGACAGCAGCCATGGAATAGGTAGCTTTGGAAGCTAGGTCTCAAAAGTTCACCAGGAGGCTGATAAATGAAAAAGGAAAAAAGGAAAAAGAGTACTTGAGGCAGAGCTAACACATGAATAAGGCACTAACATGGGTAACAGAAGAAATGACTAAGGAGAGATGCAGGTTAAATAAACTCAATGATATTTGAGAGGTTGACCAAAGGGTGATTCCTGGTAACATTTCCCAATTAGAGGGCAGGGGGAAATACAGGGCTTCTTGATAAAGAACAGAGAGCCTACAGGTGGAAAAAGCCCATTTCACTCTGCCTTGTAGTGGTTGCAAGTAATTATCTGTCTACCCAGCCACTGCCGATCACGGCAGTTCAGGGAGCTCAGTTGGTGTGGTACCTGCAACTATGGAGAAAGAAAGCTATATAATTCATTGACAGTTTTCCAAAAACTGGGATCTGATCCCTTCATTATTTGTTTTCGCTTCACCATCACCATGACAATATAGAGTATTCAGGTGTGGATGAGTCTGAGTTATTTTATTAAAAAGAAAATTTGAAGACCCATAGATTCAAATGCTTTTGCCTACCAATGTGACAACTGTGTGTCAGCTCTTTCCCTGAAGTCTGCTTTAGACATCCTGGAGTCAGAAGTATCATTTTTTGTAATAATGCTACCATGCCTTTCCTTTAAGACATTTAAAGAACTTTTCCAATTTTTAGATTAGTGACTATTTTGCAGGTACAGCACAGCTTATCCATTAGACACAGCAGGCACATTGTTGGGGGCCCCTAATACATTTAGGAGGCCAAAACAATGTTGTTGCTGTTGTTGTTTCTTAAAAGACTTTATTTCTTAGAGCAGTTCACAGCAAAACTGAGAGGAAGGTACAGAGAATTCCCATATACCCTCTACCCCCAAACATGCAGAGCCTCCCTCACTAAAAATATTCCCCACCAGAGTGATACATTTGTTACCAATGATGAACCTACATTAACACGTCATTATCCCCCACAGTCCATAGTTTACATTAGGATTCACTCTTGGTGTCATACATTTTATGAGTTTAAACAAATGTATAATGATGTGTATCCACATTATACTTACTATACAGAGAAGTTTCTTTTAAAATAAGGAGAAAAAATGAAATTTTACGGTTGGAAAAAAACTTTAATTTTCTTCAAATGAAAATGTAAAGAAAAAGAAAATTTTAGGGCCCTTGAAAATCTATTAAATTTTGCTTAAAATTTAGAAAATGTTGAAGTATTTAAAATTATATCAAAAATAATACTTAATATTACATTATCATGGAAAAAAGAGTCCATAAAGGTAAAAGTGCCTGGGCCCATGAAATTATAATATGGACCTCCTGCTTTTTTCACCACAACAAAAGTTCTTACGACTCAATTTTCAATGCCCTTTAGTCACTTATTCCCTATGTGACCTTGGGAGAATTTACTCATCAGTAAATTAAAGTCGAATGTCGCTGCTGTTATCTCCGCCTGCCTTTGGTCCTTCCTATTCAATTAGCTCAGCCATCTATGGTCACTGCCTTAGGGAAGAAAAAACATGGCAGGAAATAAAAAATAATAATAATGAATTTTTGTTTTCTTTTCACATTCCAAAATTCTAGGCTCCCAGAATAGAAACATTTTATGTACATTAAAAATAAATAAACAGAATAAATGATAAGTAAAAAACAAATCCTATCCTCAAACTAGATGAAGGATTTTGAAGTCCTACTTTTCTTCCACTGCTAACTCCTAGAAACCACAGATCTGTTCTCTACTATAGTTTTGTTTTTTTCCATGATGTCATATAAATAGAATCATACAGTTTTGACTTACAGTGAATGGCCTTTGTCACTCAGTATAATGCCTTCATGGATGTCAATAATCTGTTTATTTTTTATTGATAGATAATATTCTATATATGAATATACAATAGCTTGTTTATCAAGTCATTCATTAAAGGACACTTATTTCCAACTTCTGGTTATTAAGAATAAAGCTATCGTAAACATCCCTTTATAGGGTTTTGGGTGAACACAAATTGTTTTACCTCTAGGGTAAATACCCAGGAGTAAGATTGCTGCATCGTATCATAAGTATATGTAGGTTGAGCTTCCCTACTCTGAAAATTGAAAATATGAAATACTCGAAAATCCAAAACTTTTTGAGTGTTAACATAACAAACTATTAGTGAAAAATTCCTCTCCTGATCTCATGTCACAGGTCACAGTCAAAATGCAGGCATATAACACACACACTGTCTATTCAGAACGACTCCTCAACCCTAGAGGCTCACTTCGCAGGCTCTCAATTGCTTCTGATGTTACTTTGCGACTAAAAATATAAAATACAACTGGAAGAAAGGGTATCAGTGATGGAAGATGAAATGAATGAAATGAAGCAAGAAGGGAAGTTTAGAGAAAAAAGAATAAAAAGAAATGAACAAAGCCTCCAAGAAATATGGGACTATGTGAAAAGACCAAACCTACCGCTGAATGGTGTACCTGAAAATGACAGGGAGAATGGAACCAAGTTGGAAAACACTCTGCAAGATATTATCCAGGAGAACTTCCCCAATCTAGCAAGGCAGGCCAACATTCAGATTCAGGAAATACAGAGAATGCCACAAAGATACTCCTCGAGAAGAGCAACTCCAAGACACATAATTGTCAGATTCACCAAAGTTGAAATGAAGGAAAAAATGTTAAGGGCGGCCAGAGAGAAAGGTCGGGTTACCCACAAAGGGAAGCCCATCAGACTAACAGCTGATCTCTCGGCAGAAACTCTACAAGCTAGAAGAGAGTGGGGGCCGATATTCAACATTCTTAAAGAAAAGAATTTTCAACCCAGAATTTCATATCCAGCCAAACTAAGCTTCATAAGTGAAGGAGAAATAAAATCCTTTACAGACAAGCAAATGCTGAGTGATTTTGTCACCACCAGGCCTGCCCTAAAAGAGCTCCTGAAGGAAGCACTAAACATGGAAAGGAACAACTGGTACCAGCCACTGCAAAAACATGCCAAATTGTAAAGACCATCGGGGCTAGGAAGAAACTGCATCAACTAACGAGCAAAATAACCAACTAACATCATAATGACAGGATCAAATTCACACATAACAATATTAACTTTAAATGTAAATGGGCTAAATGCTCCAATTAAAAGACACAGACTGGCAAACTGGATAAGGAGTCATGACCCATCAGTGTGCTGTATTCAGGAAACCCATCTCATGTGCAGAGACACACATAGACTCAAAATAAAGGGATGGAGGAAGATCTATCAAGCAAATGGAAAACAAAAAAAGGCAGGGGTTGCAATCCTAGTCTCTGATAAAATAGGCTTTAAACCAACAAAGATCAAAAGAGACAAAGAAGGCCATTACATAATGGTAAAGGGATCAATTCAACAAGAAGAGCTAACTATCCTAAATATATATGCACCCAGATTCATAAAGCAAGTCCTAGTGACCTACAAAGGGACTTAAACTCCCATACAATAATAATGGGAGATTTTAACACCCCACTGTCAACATTAGACAGATCAACGAGACAGAAAGTTAACAAGGATATCCAGGAATTGAACTCAGCTCTGCACAAAGTGGACCTAATAGACATCTACAGAACTCTCCACCCCAAATTAACAGAATATACATTTTTTTCAGCACCACACCACACCTATTCCAAAATTGACCACATAGTTGGAAGTAAAGCGCTCCTCAGCAAATGTAAAGGAACAGAAATTATAACAAACTGTCTCTCAGACCACAGTGCAATCCAACTAGAACTCAGTATTAAGAAACTCACTCAAAACTGCTCAACTACATGGAAACTGACCAACCTGCTCCTGAATGACTACTGGTTACATAATGAAATGAAGGCAGAAATAAAGATGTTCTTTGAAACCAATGAGAACAAAGACACAACATACCAGAATCTCTGGGACACATTCAAAGCAGTGTGTAGAGGGAAATTTATAGCACTAAATGCCCACAAGAGAAAGCAGGAAAGATCCAAAATTGACACCCTAACATCACAATTAAAAGAACTAGAAAAGCAAGAGCAAACACATTCAAAAGCTAGCAGAAGGCTAGAAATAACTAAAATCAGAGCAGAACTGAAGGAAATAGAGACACAAAAAACCCTTCAAAAAAATAATGAATCCAGGAGCTGGTTTTTTGAAAAGATCAACAAAACTGACAGACCACTAGCAAGACTAATAAAGAAGAAAAGAGAGAAGAATCAAATAGATGCAATAAAAAAGGAAAAAGGGGATATCACCACTGATCCCAAAGAAATACAATCTACCATCAGAGAATACTACAAACACCTCTATGCAAATAAACTAGAAAATCTAGAAGAAATGGATAAATTCCTTGACAAATACACCCTCCCAAGACTAAACCAGGAAGAACTTGAATCTCTGAATAGACCAATAACAGGCTCTGAAATTGTGGCAATAATCAATAGCTTACCAACCAAAAAGAGTCCAGGACCTGATGGATTCACAGCCGAATTCTACCAGAGGTACAAGGAGGAACTGGTAACATTCCTTCTGAAACTATTCCAATTGATAGAAGAAGAGGGAATCCTCCCTAACACATGTTTTGAGGCCAGCAACGACCTGATACAAAAGCCTGGCAGAGATACAACCAATAAAGAGAATTTCAGATCAATATCCTTGATGAACATTGATGCAAAAATCCTCAATAAAATACTGGCAAACCGAAACCATCAGCACATCAAAAAGCTTATACACCATGATCAAGTGGGCTTCATCCTTGGGATGCAAGGCTGGTTCAACATATGCAAATCAATAAATGTAATCCAGCATATAAACAGAACCAAAGACAAAAACCACATGATTATCTCAATAGATGCAGAAAAGGCCTTTGACAAAATTCAACAACCCTTCATGCTAAAAACTCCCAATAAATTAGGTATTGATGGGACGTATCTCAAGATAATAAGAGCTATCTATGACAAACCCACAGCCAATATCATACTGAATGGGCAAAAACTGGAAGCATTCCTTTTGAAAAATGGCACAAGACAGGGATGCCCTCTCTCACCACTCCTTTTCAACATAGTGCTGGAAGTTCTGGCCAGGGCAATCAGGCAGGAGAAGGAAATAAAGGGTATTCAATTAGGAAAAGAGGAAGTCAAATTGTCCCTGTTTGCAGATGACATGATTGTATATCTAGAAAACCCCATCATCTCAGCCCAAAATCTCCTTAAGCTGATTAGCAACTTCAGCAAAGTCTCAGGATACAAAATCAATGTACAAAAATCACAAGCATTCTTGTACACCAATCACAGACAAACAGAGAGCCAAATCATGAGTGAACTCCCATTCACAATTGCTTTAAAGAGAATAAAATACCTAGGAATCCAACTTACAAGGGATGTGAAGGACCTCTTCAAGGAGAACTACAAACCACTGCTCAATGAAATAAAAGAGGACACAAACAAATGGAAGAACATTCCATGCTCATGGGTTGGAAGAATCAATATCGTGAAAATGGCCATACTGCCCAAGGTAATTTATAGATTCAATGCCATCCCCATCAAGCTACCAATGATTTTCTTCACAGAATTGGAAAATCTACTTTAAAGTTCATATGGAACCAAAAAAGAGCCCACATCGCCAAGTCAATCCTAAGCCAAAAGAACAAAGCTGGAGGCATCATGCTACCTGACTTCAAACTATACTGCAAGGCTACAGTAACCAAAACAGCATGGTACTGGTACCACAACAGAGACATATATCAATGGAACAGAACAGAGCCCTCAGAAATGATGCTGCATATCTACAACTATCTGATCTTTGACAAACCTGACAAAAACAAGCAATGGGGAAAGGATTCCCTATTTAATAAATGGTGCTGGGAAAACTGGCTAGCCATATGTAGAAAGCTGAAACTGGATCCCTAAATGCTCATCATCACTGGCCATCAGAGAAATGCAAATCAAAACCACAGTGAGATACCATCTCACACCGGTTAGAATGGCCATCATTAAAAAATCAGGAAACAACAGGTGCTGGAGAGGATGTGGAGAAATAGGAACACTTTTACACTGTTGGTTTATACAAAAATTAATTCAAGATGGATTAAAGACTTACATGTTAGACTTAAAACCATAAAAACCCTAGGAGAAAACCTAGGTAATACCATTCAGGACATAGGCATGGGCAAGGACTTCATGTCTAAAACACCAAAAGCAATGGCAACAAAGCCAAAATTGACAAATGGGATCTAATTAAACTAAAGAGCTTCTGCACAGCAAAAGAAACCACCGTCGGAGTGAAGAGGCAATCTAAAAAATGGGAGAAAATATTCGCAACCTACTCATCTGACAAAGGGCTAATATCCAGAATCTACAATGAACTCAAACAAATTTACAAGAAAAAATCAAACAACCCCATCAAAAAGTGGGCAAAGGATATGAACAGACACTTCTCAAAAGAAGACATTTATGCAGCCAAAAAACACATGCAAAAATGCTCATCATCACTGGCCATCAGAGAAATGCAAATGAAAACCACAATGAGATACCATCTCACACCAGTTAGAATGGCCATGTTTAAAAAGTCAGGAAACAACAGGTGCTGGAGAGGATGTGGAGAGATAGGATCACTTTTACACTGTTGGTGGGACTGTAAACTAGTTCAACATTGTGGAAGTCAGTGTGGCGATTCCTCAGGGATCTAGAACAAGAAATACCATTTGACCCAGCCATCCCATTACTGGGTATACCCAAAGGACTATAAATCATGCTGCTATAAAGACACATGCACACGTATGTTTATTGCGGCACTATTCACAATAGCAAAGACTTGGAACCAACCCAAATGTCCAACAATGATAGACTGGATGAAGAAAATGTGGCACATATACATCATGGAATACTATGCAGCCATAAAAAATGATGAGTTCATGTCCTTTGTAGGGATATGGATGAAATTGGAAACCATCATTCTCAGTAAACTATCGCAAGGACAAAAAACCAAACACCGCATGTTCTCACTCACAGGTGGGAATTGAACAATGAGAACTCATGGACACAGGAAGGGGAACATCACACTCCAGGGACTGTTGTGGGGTGGGGAGGGGGGAGGGACAGCATTAGGAGATACACCTAATGCTAAATGACGAGTTAATGGGTGCAGCAAATCAACATGGCACATGGATACATATGTAACAAACCTGCACATTGTGCACATGTACCCTAAAACCTAAAGTATAATAATAAAAATAAATAAATAAATAAAAATATAAAATACATTGCACAGTCATCTGTACAGCATTGTAGGTGAAGACCGAAAGCCATTGTTTGGTGTTGCTGTTGTTTAACAGCAGATACAGGTATTCTGGTGGGTTATGCTACTTTGTTGCTTAGTTATCCTGAACACATGATTTGTTCATAGTATTAATGGCATGTTATCTTTTTTACTGTTAAGTACTTATGTGTGAATAAATGTAATAAAATGATTGCTTATCTGTAGCATATAAATTCAGAGTCAGGAATGATGGTAATTGCCAAGCAACCACAGATTGTCCACATGGGCATCTGAGACAGTGACACCTTTGCTTTTGGTTGGCCGTGAACTCCGTTTCATGCACATAATTATTTAAAATATTGTAAACAATTATCTTTCGGGTACGTGTATAAGGTGTATATGTAACAAAATTAATTTTCTGTTTAGATTTGGGTCACATCTTAGAATCAGTTGGTATCTACAAAAATATCTTAATGAGATTTTTAATGAAATTTGTTCATTAATAATATAAATCAATATGGATAAAATGAGGATCTTTACTATTTTGAGTCTTTCACTCCAGGAACATGTATGTTCTCTATTTATTTGTATTTTTGAAATCTTTTACACACACTTTATGTATTTTAGCATGTAGATCCTGAAAGTGTTTTTCAAAAATTACTTATATATTTCATTTTGGGAGATATTGAGATAATCTATCTATAAAATTTCTGTTTCCAATGATATATTGTTAGTATACAGAAATCTGAAAAGAAATTTTGTGGCTATATTGACTGTGGATCCTGTCACTTTGTTAAACCCATATTTTCATCAGAAAGTTTTTGTATAATCTTTGAGATTTTCTACATAATTATGTTATCTACACAGAGGAACAGTTTAAATTTTTCGTTTCTTATATGTGTACCTTTTAATTATTTTTATTGCCTTTTAAAATGAGAATGCCTTCCAGTGTGATATCAAGGGGTATTGAGAAAGAATTTTCTTACCTCTTTGCTTGTCTTGAGGGAAGCAATCTTTCACCTTTAAGTGTGTTTTGGGCTGTAAGATTTTTGTAGATGCCTTTTACCAGGTTGTAGAAGTTCTTTTCTATTCCTAGTTTACTGGAAGTTTTTATACTGAATGAATTTTGAATTATGTCAAACTTTTTTTTCTGCATTTATTGATAGAGTCATCTGGGTTTTCTTCTTCAGAATGTTCATTTGGTGGATTACCTTGAACAATTTTCAAATATTTAACCAGCCTTGGGATAAATTATACTTGGTTGTATATAATTATTATTCATTTTGTATATTCCTGAATCCAATTTGCTGGTATTTCTTGAGAACATTTTTGTATCTATGTTCATGAGGGCTACTGGTCTATAGAGTTCTTGAAGTGTTTTGTCTTATTTTGGTGTTAGGATAATGCTCGCCTAAGAAAGATTGTTAGTAAGTGTTTTCTGATTCTTCTGTTTCCTGAAAGATACATTTAGAATCATTGTTAATTCCTCTTAAACATTTAGTGGAATTATTAGTAAAATGATCTAGGTCTATAGATTTCTTTTTGGAGGTCTTCAACTGTAAATTCAAATTATTAAATAGTTAAGGACCCTTCAGTTAATCTATTTCAACTTTGGAGAGTTTTGCTTTTATGTGTTTTTGAGGAACTGGTTCATTTCATCTAAATTGTTCAAGTATGTGTATAGAGTTGTTTGTAGTGTTCCCTTGTTATCCTTATAAAGGCATCATCATTGAGAGTAATATCCCGTCTATCATTCCTGTTACTAGTAATTTGTGTCATCTTTCTTTTATCTTTGTATTGTTAAAAGTTCATCAATTTTAAAAGAAAAGATTTTTAAAAGGAAGATTTTAGTTATTGGGTTTTTTTTAAAGTAAGGTTTTATTTTTATTAATTTTTATCTATTATTTTATGGTTGTTTTAAAATTTGTTGATTTTAAGGTGGAAGCTTAGATTGTTGATTTGAGAACTTTATTCTTTTCTAAGTATTTAATGTTTGAAAAACCTAAGCACTGATTTAGCTGCATTTTACAAATGTTGATACACTGTAAATTTATTTTCATTCAGTTCAACATATTTTAAAATTTCTCTTACTACTTCTTTGACCCGTAGATTGTTTAGAAGCATATTGCTAAACTGCTAGTTTGGAGACTTTCTTGTTATCTTTCTGTCACTGATTTCTAGTTTAATTTTATTGTTATTAGAAAACATACATTTTATGATTTTCAATTCTTTGAAATTTATTAATATTTCTTTTGGGACCCAAGATATGTTCTATCTTGGTGAATATATGCACTTAAAAAGAATATGTGCTTTGCTATTGTTTGGTGGTATTATATAAATGTCAATTCAGTTACAAAACAATCACAATCACAAATTACAACGTAAATGTCGATTACAGCTAGTTGGCTGATAATATTGTTCATTTCTTCTATATCATTACTGTTTTTCTATTAATTAGTTATATGTATTATTAAAAAAGAAGTGTTGACATCTGTGACTGTAATTATGAATTTGCCTGTTTCTCTTTTTCATTCTGTCAGGTTTATTTCATGTATTTTGGATTTGTATTAGTTTTCTAGGACTGCCATAGCAAAGTACCACAGACTGGGTGGCTTAAACAGCAGGAATTGATTTTCTCAGTTTTGGATGCTAGAAGTCCAAGACCAAGGTATTGGCAGGGTTGTTTCTTCTGAGGCTTCTGTCCTTGACTTACAGATGGTCATCTTCTTTTTCTGTCTTCACATGTTCTTTCCATTATATACGTCTACATCCTAAACTACTCTTACATAGACATCAGCCATACTGAATTAAGTTCCAGCCCAATGACCTCATTTAACCTTATTTCTTTAAAGACCTTATCTCCAAATACATTCACATTTCAAGGTGCTGGACATTAAGGTTTCAAACTACGAATATGGGGGGAATGCAAATTAACCCATAACACTCTCTCCTCTGGTCCCCCTAAATTCATGTACTTCTCGCATGCAAAATACATGCACCCCATCCCAATAGCCCCCTCCCCCCAAAGTCTTAATCCACTCCAGTATCAACTCTAAGTCCAAAATCTCATTTAAATATTATCTAAATCAGGTATAGGTGAGAGTCGAAGTATGATTTATCCTGAGGTAAAATTTCTCTCTAGTTGTGAAGCTAAGGAAACCGTAAGACAACACATTATCTGCTTCCAAAATACAATGGTGAGGCACAAATAGAATAGACATTCCCATTCCAAAAGGAAGAAATTCAACAGAAAAAAGAAGTCACAGGTCTCAAGCAAGTATGAAATCTAGTAGAGCAAAGATTTGTAATGCTTGGGAATAGTCCTCTTCGGTTCAATGTTTTGTCCTCTTGGGCCCACTAGACTGGCGACTCTGCCTGCCAGGCCCACCAGGGTTGTCCCTCTGCCTTCCAATTTTAGGGTGCATACATATTTTAAATTGTTTCATTTTCTTGGTAAATAGACCCTTTGTTATTAGAAAAATCCATTAATGCTCTGAATTCTCTAATTCCTGAGTGATATTGAGTACTCTTATTTGCTAGGTCCTCTTATTTATTAATTCTATGTGGGTTGAGTCAAGCCATAATAAACTAGTTTTTCTCCAAGAACTGGGCTGAATTAGGGCTTTCAGAAGCCATGAACATTGAGAAGACTTTGGTGCTTCTTATACTTATTTCACATTTATTATGTAATAAAACTACATAATAAAGTAATATTTGACTTTAAAATACAAAATACATGTAAACTAAAACTAGCTTTTTTCTAGAAGTGAACAAATTCATTGGAGCTAACCTTTCTCATTGTTAGTACTCTAAATGAATTATTGGTTTTCTATCAGGTAATTGACCACTGCCAATGGGTGTTCCATAGAATGTAGCCAAATGGCTCTTTGGTCCAATAAATTTGGGAAATACTGGATACAGTATTTCTCCCATAAATATTAGTATATTAAAGGCTTTCAGAGTTCCAACATTTTTTAAAGCAACTTAAAATTATTTAACTTTATATATTATAATTAATTTTACCACAGAACTATTTTTTATGTAATGCACAGTAACAAGCCATAAAATAAAATTTCCTCTTAGTCCACTTTGGAATATATTTCAGAAATACTGAATCATTTTCTAAGAAGTTATTATGTGTTTGGAAATATTCTAAAAGATTTACACATTTTATATTATTTACCACATGTTGGATTCGGGGCATGAGTAGATTAAATATTACTATCTCCATTTTATAGATGAGGACATTGAGACAGTAAGGTCACATAGCTTTTAGTAATGGAGCTGTAATTCAGACTTCATTTACTTCTCTCCATAATTTACCCAGCATGGAGGAGCAGCCCTTTAGTTTTTCCTTCCTTGGAACTGATGTCATATTCTCTTTTCATTATCTTTGACTCAAACTTCAGAGCCCCACCTCTTATTCACATACACTATTCTAGTAAATGTTTGCCTTCTGGTTCATCGTATCCTTATCCTTTAGCTCCCCTATGGCGCTGACTTTAAATTAATTCTCTGGTTCTCAAATGAGACTATGGTACTAGAAAAAAGCATGGGGTTGTACGTTTAACCTCTGGCCTGCCTCAGCCCTGACACAGTTTTGTTATAAACAAACATCACCTACTCTGCAGAGCTAAGAGAGTTGCTGTGGTGTTAGATGACAAGAGAATGGAAAGAAGAGCAAACAAACAAAGCAGGCATGAGAAGAGAATGAGATGTCAGGGGAAGCCATTGATGGGTTGTGTACACTCTATCTACAGTTCTCTTTGACACTCACATTGGAGATAGAAATTTCACAGGATCAGATAGGCATATTGTTACTCAAAATATTCAAGAGACTCCTAGCAAGCCTTTTCTTAGGAGTGAGATATAACAGAGTTTGTTGATAACTTTGTAATGTAACTCTCATCATAAGAAGTATACAATTAGCCGGGCGCGGTGGCTCACGCTTGTAATCCCAGCACTTTGGGAGGCCGAGGCGGGCAGATCACGAGGTCAGGAGATCGAGACCACGGTGAAACCCCGTCTCTACTAAAAATACAAAAAATTAGCCGGGCGTGGTGGCGGGAGGCCTGTAGTCCCAGCTACTCGGAGAGGCTGAGGCAGGAGAATGGCGGGAACCCGGGAGGCAGAGCTTGCAGTGAGCCGAGATTGCGCCACTGCACTCCAGCCTGGGTGACAGAGCAAGACTCCGTCTCAAAAAAAAAAAAAAAAAAAAAAAAAAAGAAGTATACAATTAAATTACGACTTTGTAAATGGCTATGCCTGTAACATATATTTATTTGTATATGTCCATTAACTAAAATGTTATTTGGAACCATTTCCTTAGCAAATCCTAGAAATAATAAATGTAATTCATCCAATCAGGAAATAATTAAAACCACTGACCAGTATTCAGCTCTGCAGAAGTTAAATGATCCATTAATTCATTCATTATAGAATCTATTAAGTATCTTCTAAGTTATGGCTTCTGGACACTTAATCAGCCATAAAAAGGTTTAAACGGCTTGAATACATAATTTGGAAGGTGTTAAGGTCATATCAGAATTTTATCTAGATTTCACACTTCATGTGCAAGTTTGGTAGACTGGTGACTCTTCAGATAGCTGCCAAAGCAGTGGGAAGTTAAAGAGATGAGTGAGTGAAGACTAGCAATAAATGTGGCAATTCACATCAGGAAGCAAAACCCCATCAAATTACAGTAAAGAGGTCTGAAAAGATGAGGATTGGCTTCAACCCTCTAACCCTCTGCCTCAATTAAAACCTTGAAAGCTGAGGCTTCAAGAGGGATTTTTTGGTGTTGTTGTTTAGTCTTGTTTTTTCCTGTAAACCTACAATGTATAGAATGTATCCTTGATCCCTCTTTATACTGCCAATAAACTTGTTTGAACAAACACTCATCTGACAAGCTTCCTTAGAATGTGTCTGGGTTGGGAATGCACAAATCTAGGAGTCCAGGGTTTTGTCTCAAGGGGGTGTCGTCTGAAGACGAAGGTCAGTGCCAGAAGAGTAAATGAACTATCTACAAACTAGACGAGTGGGGAGACAATGACTTTTAATAGCTCATTATTTTGAAAGGATGTGGGTGTCATAATTGATGGTATTCTTTTAACAGAGGACCCTAACTGGGTAGATTCATAGACATAGAATAGGAAAGTGCAAGTTTCTCAAATGCAAGACTAGGATGCAGAGGACACCACTGGATTTACAAAGTGCTGGAAAAAAAATCACTTCTTTCAATAAAAAGGGTCATTTCAGAGTTGTATAGACAGACAAAGACATTTTTAAAAGCTTTCGTGAATTACAGTTCATTTACTGAGCTAATAAAGTGCATATATTTACAGGGTACATTTTGATAAGTTTTGATATGTTTACATCTGTGAAACCATCACTACAATCAAGACAGTGAGCATACCCGTCACCTCCCAAAGTTTCCTCAAGCCCCTTTGTAATCCTTTGCCCCCAACCTTTCTTGGTCCCTCCTCCATTCCTAGGCAGTTACTCATCTGCCTTCTTCCACTGTAGTTTAGTTTTCATTTTCTATATTTTATACCAATGGAATCTCACGGTAGGTACTCTTTTTTTTGGTCTCCATCATTCAACATAACTATTTTGAGCCTCATCCATGTTGTAGCATGTATCAACCATTGATTCTTTTTTATTGCTGAGGAGGACTCTATTGTATGGATGCATCACAGTTTGTTTATCCATTCACCTACGGATGAACATGTGGGTTTGTATTGATTATCTACTGTTGTGTAACAAATGATCCCAAAACATGGAAGCTTAAAATAACAAAACCTTTACAGCCTCATGGTTTCTGTGGGTCAGGAATCTCAGAGCAGTTTAGCTTAATGCCTCTGGCTCAAGGTCTCTCAACAGGGTACCACTAAGGTGTCACGGCTACAGCAATCTCAAGATTCAACTGGAGGAGGATATGCTTCCAAGCTTATTCACTCCCATTGTAGGCCATGTTGGCATGCCTCAGGTTTGCTAGAGAGAGGCTATGTATGGTAGTAGATCAATTCTGAAGCACAATCTGTTGTTGACTCCTACCACTGTTAGATGTAGGCTGTATAGTTCTTATGCATCTGTAGCTGCAGCATGTGGAATATGTGGCCTCTATAGTTGCCACAGAAGGGAAGGGACAGTGGGATGGTCATGAAAAACGTTTTCTGAGGGCCAAGACTAGAGGGGCCTCATACCACATCTACCTACATCCCATTGCTAGACAACTCCAGGCCCTCACACCACATCCACCCACATTCCATTACCAGATTGAAGTCCCCTCACACCACATCTACCTGAATCTCTAAATCTCATGTCCAGACCCCAGTCTCCTTAAATCACATCCATCTACATCTCATAGCCTGAGCCCAGTTTTTTTTATACCACATTAACCTATATCTAGTTTTTAGAATCAAGTCTGATTGCTCCAGCCTAATTTTGAGAGGAATGAAGCAGATAAGTGTTGATGATGACTAAGTGGCATATGCCCTGACTCCAATATAAGCTTCTATACCACATGAGGGCCAAGGTTTTGCCTTCCTTATTCAACTGCTGAAACTGCTGTTCATACTTAGTTATAGGTACATAATAGGTGCTCACTAAATACTTACATTATGCTTTCACTTATATTTCATTACCTCTATGAGGCAATTATTCCCATTTGTACATGAATAACCAGAAGCTTGTAGAAATTACACAACTGTTCTAAACCTACATAGCTGGTTAGTCACTGAATGAAACCCTGTTTGTACTCCCATATTCAATAAACTTTATGTGATGCCACTGATTTTTCTTAAAGGCTTTGGATCTCTTAAACAACCCTGTGTTGAGTGGATTCTAACATGTTTTTCCTCTGAGTGTATAGTCAGGGTGCACAGATAGTAAAAAAGCCCATTTTACATACCAAAGACCCTCTGTTCATTTTCTGGGAGCCCCTGGCCGCTCCCACAGCTTTTTTGGTAGGCAGTAGAGAGTGAGCCTGGAATTTGCCACAATCTTCCATGGTCTTTTGTTCTCCCAGGTTGCTAAAGTGATGCCCAGTTGAAGTCCTAGCTTTGCTGCCTCTGTGCCACCCCAGTAAGGGTTGTGGGCCCCCACATGCCATTTTCTTGACAGTGCACTCCAAGTCCCTGTGCAAGCCACCTCCCCAGAAGCTGAGACATATACTTAGCTCAAAGCTACAACCTTTCTTCTCCCATGGGATTAAACTGCCCCTCCATTCTTTGGACTGTTACTGGTCTTCATTCTTTTTGTTTCTGCTGCAGTGCCCTTTCCATGAAGTGGTGAGTGTCAGGCCTTCTTTGTTATTCTTCCATAAGCTGCCCAGCCTGGAGCCCATTCTTTTAGCTCTCTCCTTCAAAGACTGATTCCATTTTCTTCCCCAAAGTCATGGTCTTCTTCATCCCACTTAGAATACCTACATGCAAGCATACACATACACACACATGCACACACAAACACCTCTTCTTCCTTCCTTGACGGCAAGCCTTATGTTTCACTTTGAAACTCTCACTACAGGAATACAGTCACATTCTGCATAAAGACATGTTGGTCATTGACAGACCACATATATGACAGTGGTCTCATAAGATGTATTTTTACTGTCATTTTTCTATGTTTAGATACACAAACACTTATCATTGTGTTAGTTGCCTACAATATTTAATACAGTAACATCCCACACGGTTGTGTAGCCTAGAAACATAAACTGTACCATATAGCTAGGTGCATACTATGCTATCACAGCTAGGTTTCTGTAAATACACTCTATGATGTTTCCAAAATGACAAAATTGCCCAAGGATGGTGCATCTCTGAGATGGGAAATTCTGACAGCCTGCTGATATGTTTTGAATGTTTTGTTCCCCCCAAATCTCATGTTGAAATGTGACCTCCAATGTTGGAAGTGGACCTAGTAGAAGGCCTTTGGGTTATGAAGGCCGATCCCCCACGAGTCACTTGCTGTCCTCCTCATGGTAATGAGTGAGCTCTTCTGTGAGTTCACACAAGAGCTGGTTATTTAAAAAAGGAGCCTGGGAAAACTGGCTAGCCATATGTAGAAAGCTGAAACTGGATCCCTTCCTTACACCTTATACAAAAATTAATTCAAGATGGATTAAAGACTTACATGTTAGACCTAAAACCA
>NW_026652285.1:55787183-55801955 GCF_009828535.3 Hylobates moloch | reverse complement strand
CCTCAGAGCAAAATTTCAGAGCTATCAGTGTCAGAGAGCATTCATGGACCATTAAATATCTCTTCGGTTGAGGGTCAGAGGCACAATGTTCTAAAGAAGTCCGGATCAAGCATCCCTAGAAGCTTCCACGAGAGGAGCTCAAATATGCTTTCCCTGGAGAATGTGGGGAATTATCAGGGATACAGCCAGGAGAATGCCCCAAAAAACCATCTCTTGCATGATCTGGAGACATCTTCAGATGAGAATCTGAGGTCCAACTCTCAGAGAGACCTAGAAACTCATATGATGCATCTGTCAGGGAATCACTCAGGGGAGAGCTTAGGTCAGAAACAACTGGAAAATGCCCTGACAGTACATTTGAGCAAGAAATTTGAGGAAATCAATGAGGGTCGAATGCCTGGGACTGTGCGTAGCTCATGGCGCTCAGTCAAACAGACAATGTCTCTTGCTGAGAAATCCCAAAGCCAAATAAAACATCGAAATTTGGCAGCATTGGTGAGTGAGGACCACCGCGTTGATACTTCCCAGGAGATTTCCTTCCTTAGTTCCAACAAACGAAAGATGCTAGAAGCCCATATTAAATCTTTCTACATGAGCATGCTGTCAGGCCTTCCCTGCAAGGTCCGTGAATTGATAGAACTCTTCAAATCGAAAGAGGATCTTTCCAATTCCTTTTCCCATTTTGACCTTCCCTCCTCAGCCAGCTTTATTTCTCAGGGAGATTCCAAAGATGGGGTCTCTAAGTCTCGTAGACGAATCACTTTTCAAGGAGAAAAGTCGGGAACAACAAGCTCAGTCCCTGTCCTCGATGGTCCTTATCCTGTCACCTCACCTGTTGGCAAAGAAGAACCGGGGACCCTGAGAAGACAATTTTCTGATACTGACCATGACCTTATAGAGACAGATTCCAAAGATGGTGCCTCCACGCCCCTTAGAAGAGGCACTACAGATTTTCAAGGAGGAAAGTTAGAAACAACAAGCTCATTCTCCATCCTGGGTCATCCTCACCTCATCACCTCATCTGTTGACCAAGAAAGGCACGGGAATCTGAGAAGAGAATTATCTGATACTGACAATTATCTTACAGAAAGTGTCCGGACAACTGAGGATGGCAGACAGACTTTTCTCTCCCCCACACACGGCATCATAGACGAAGTCAGTCAGAAACAGACTGTACCTGCCAGTAGATTCAGCGCTGAGCTGCCCATACTGCAAGCTGGAGTTGGCCGTGAGTCAAAGGATAAGACAGAGAGTGCCAGTAATAATGTTAACAGTCTTCGGGGCAGTAGAAAGACCTTTCCTGTCACCAACTGGTGGAAGGAGATGTTCAAGGAAGAGGAGATCTGTGCTCTTCAATCACAAACTGGGAACAACTTGACAACCAGCAAGTCAGGAAGCTGCTCAATGACAAATGTGAAAGCAAGCACTTCTCATGAAACTGAAATTTTCCCACCAAGAATGCCAGTTCCCCAAGATCCTAAATCAACACATCTTAAAAATCAGATGTTGAGCCAGTTAAAGTTGGTCCAGAGGAAGCATAGCCATCTTCAGAGCCATTTCACTGACATGTCTCCGGCCTTAGATAACTTGAGTTCCAAGGACTTACTGACTCATGCCCAGGGCATCTCGAGTCAGGACATGGGAATTTCCCAGGTGCTGCATGTCCACCTGGAGGACAGAGGGATCCCTGAGGCACAGCAGCAGGAGCCCAGGGTCCCTACGCATGTCTTACAGAAATGCCAAGTTAAGAATTTTTCACCAGCTACAAACTGAGTGAGCCCTCTAAGACCCAATGGAGGAGAGCTTGGTGGAGGGGATGCAGGGTTGGGCACATCCCAACTCAGAAGAAAAAGCCATGCTATTCATAACAAGACATCAAAGGAGTTGCTTGGGAGCAAATCTTCCCTAACCTTGAAAACACAGCCTCCTCCTGAAAACCTTTTCAGAAAATGGATGAAGACCTTTTTGCAGCAGTTTAATAAACCCATCCTAACATATGAAAAGCAAGAAAGTTCCCAGGAAAAGGGTAGCTCCCTGTCATCATCTGTGCAGAATAGAGGTCGAGGTAAAAGTACTGCCTTTACTGGGACTATTGAAGCTCAGAAAATTAGGAAAGACACTGGGGAGTTCCTAGAAGAGAAGCTGGGACATAGGCATGGGATAGATACCACCTGTCCCCAGGTGCCCCTTCACTGCCCAGTGCAGCTTGTGAAAGCTCAGAATGTGCCAGAACTGCAGGTCGGAGCAGAGCCTGTCCAGGGCTATCCCTGCAACTACATGGCTCCCTCCTGCAAAGTGACATCTACCAAATCTTGCAGCCGACAAGCTATCTTTGTTGGCCAGAATTATCCTACAAGGATTAGACAGATCATAGACAAGGACAGACAGCCCCAGAAAGTTGAGGCATTTAAGGGGAAGATACTGTGTCAAAGCCATCCCCAATCCATGCCCCACAGGAAGCCTGTGCCACATTCAAACCCCACTTGCCGGCGTCAGGTCAGCCTGGTGTGTCCAGCCATCCCAACCAGTGCTAAAAGCACTGTGTTCAGTGATGTGCCTTCACTAACTGGACAGAGAATGCTTCTGAAGCATTTCCAGGGAGGAAAATTTCCCCCCACAAAATAATTAACTCCTTGCTGAGAATCTTGATTCTCCCCAGTAAATGTCCTAATAAGAAGGATGTCTTTTCTGTGTATTGTGTTGGGAGGTATAGGTTTTGGGTAACCCAAGCTTGTGGTTAGGGAAAGGTAGGAGTTAGCTCAGCTCTTACTGACTCTTTTGGCTTTTAAAAGGTGACCAATCCCCTGGAGCTCTTGTGGAGGAATGAATATCATGTGCCTCCAAAAGCCCCTTCTCTCCCTGATGAAGTCTGAGGAGATGAGCTCTTTTCTACCTCTTTGCTTGAGACTTACTGGTATTGTATGGCAGCCTGCACCTTCCTCCCCATTCACTGCTTCATATCCTTTAGAGCAGTAAGGAAGGCAGGCCTTCCATATCTGAAGAGAGGGTCAAGGACAGGTACATTTTTCAGAAATAGTGGTTTAATCACTATTTTTAAAAAGTTGTCATACAAGTTGGTGGGAGTGTTTAGGGTATTGCTGGCTGGCGTAGGGTGTCAGGAACACTGTGGATGCTGCTTAAGAATTTGACAAACAGGGCATCCTCATGATTTGGGGAAGCATATTTTGACCTCAATGTTGAGATCTTTTTACTACAAGTCACTTTGGGGACGTAGTTCCCCTCCCTGTGTATTTCTCCAGGCTGCCTGGATTGATGACATTTTTAATGGGCAAAAAGATCACCTAGCTGTTTGTGGCAGAAATGTTGACCGGGCAACCACCTACCTCCTGGGGTAAAATATAGCTGAGAGGAAAAGATGCCTTAGAATGAATGAGAAAGTAAAAAAGTGGAGCTAGGAAAGGATGAGCCCGCTGGTGGAAAAAGTTTTATGTCCTTCATGCCCATATCATGACCCTTTCTCAATCTGGACTTAGGCACCACCACCTTGAGGATTACCAGGGCGCTGCAGAGCTTACAGATGCCATTTTGGCAGAAGTGTACATGGGGCTGTTCTTTAAGGACTAAAACAGTATCTGCAAGGCTGTTGTCCAGCATAGCATCCCTCTCTTTAGGGAAGGTGATCTTTGTGCCTTCTTTCCAGTTATGTTGATGGCAACATGCAAGATCTTCCCTTAGTGCATACGGTGCACCTATCAGGATGGAGATGTCACTTATGATCTTCATGGGGTTAGTGGAATATAATAAATATCGTGTAGAACACCTGCAGCTCATGATCTGGAAGTGAGTCCTGGACTATGCATGAGGGTTACAGCTATTTGGTGGCTCACTATGGACCTTTACAGAATGTTCCTTTTACCCAAGGGTATGAACATACCCACCCTTAAAATATTAGAGTATTAGAGGTCTGAAAAGAAGGCAATTCCACTTATACAGACTGGGACTAAAAAATGAGATTTGTTTCCTTCTTTTTCTTTCTTTCTTTTTTTTTTTTTTGAGATGGAGTCTTGCTCTGTTGTCCAGGCTGAAGTCCAGTGGTGCGATCTTGGCTGACTGCAAGCTCCACCTCCTGGGTTCATGCCATTCTCCTGTCTCAGCCTTCCAAGTAGCTGGGACTACAGCCGCCCACCACCATGCCTGGCTAATTTTTTTTTGTATTTTTAGTAGAGACGGGGTTTCACCATGTTAGCCAGGATGGTCTCGATCTCCTGATCTCGTGATCCACCCTCCTCGACCTCCCAAAGTGCTGGGATTACAGGCGTGAGCCACCTCGCCCAGCCAAAAATGAGATGTGTTTTTTAGAGGGCACTTGCGGTAGGTTTTCCAGAAAAATTTGTGAGTGCTTGGTGTCAAAACAAAAGCAAAACAAAACAAATCAAAACAGATGTGCACTACAGCTCCCTCACTCAACCATCCTTCTCTTTTCCTGTCCATGCTTATGCCACTGACCCTGCAGTGTCTGAAGCTGGGGATTGCAGAAATAATTCAGATTTTATGAAGGCTTTAAGAAGGACAAAATTGGGATGAAGCCCAGGGCAAAGAACTTGTGGAGGTGGAGAATCAGCGACCAGTGGATGCTGGGGAGATTCTCCATGTTCTTCCTTGTCAGCCTGTCCCCTAAGTCTTGTAAGGCTGGCAGCCATGGTAATTGTTTTAAAACAGCTGAAGGGGGCCGAGTATTTGGTTTGATTTGGTTCTAAAATGAAGGCCGAGAGCCTTGAAATGAAAGGACAGAGTTGGAGTCCGCTCCTGTACTCATCATGTCGATGAAGGTTGTACCTTGGTATCAGACATGAGCCCCCAGTTTGAAGGGGCTACATTATCTGGGGTATATGCCCTGGCGTTCATCATCTTCTGCCAGGAAAATTTAGAACACAGACACACACGAGGAGTTTAGGAGCAGAGGTTTAACAGGCAGAAGATAAGAGAAAGAGAAACAGCTCTCTCTACAGACCAAGAAAAGTCTCCAAGTGGAAAAGACTGGCTGGCAGTGAATGCACCAGATTTTATAGTCAGGTTTGAGGAGGCAGTGTCTGATTTCCATAGGGCTCACAGATTGGTTCAATCAGGTATGACGTTTACATAGTGTACGGGCAAGGCTGGTTACCCCAACCTAATCTTATTACACAAATGGGCTTTCCAGTTGATCGGTGCCATCTTGTCTGCTCCTTACTGTACATGTGGCTGACAGAGAAAAGAAGATGGAGCCCCCATCTTGAACATGTCTAGTCCCCTAGTTCCTGCTGGCATTCACTTGTGCAAGCTCCCAGCTTGCTTGTCTATGTCTGCAGCTCGAATTTATAGGCTGCTCTTTGTTAGAAAATGATTTGGGACTGATTCTCGTTAAAAAGAAAAGATTTACTGAGGACTCCCATACCCTTATTATCTGCCTAGGTAATTTCTTCTTAACTACAGTATCAGCAGCATTATAGCCCCAAAGTGAAAACAACCCAAATGTTCACCAACTAAATCAATAGACAAACAAAATGTGATATATCCATACAATGGGATGTCATTTGTCCTTAAAAAGAAATGAAGTATTGACACGTGCTACAACATGAATGGACCTTGAAAACATCATGGTAAGAAGTCAGACACAAAAATCCACATATTGTATGATTCCATTTAGATGAAACGTCTAGAAATGAAGAATAGAGACAGAAAGTAGACTACTGGTAACATAGGGAGGAATGCAAATATTGAGGGGTGAAGGCTAAGTGAAGCAGAGTTTCTTTTTGGGGTAATGAAAATATTCGAAAATTGTGGTGATGCATGCACAACACTGAATATGATAAAAACTGTTGAATGGTATACTTTTGGTGAGTGAATTGTATAGTAAACAAATTACGTTTCAATGAAGAATTTTTTAAAAAGAAAGTTTATATAGTAGCTTTATTCATAATTGGCAAAATTAGAAGCAACAGAAATTTCTTTTAGTAGGTAAGTAAACTTTTTTTGTATATCCTAAAATGGAATATTATATGCCATTGAAAAGAAATAAACTGGCAAAACATAAAAAAGGAGGAAACCTATTAAGTGAAAGAATACAATCTGAAAAGGCTGTGTGATTCCAACTATATGACATTCGAAAATGGGCAAAACTATGGAGGCAGTAAAAAGGGCAATGGTTTTCAGGGGCTACTGGGGAGGGAGGGATGAAGAAACAGAGCACAGAGGATTTTTAGGGCAGTGAACTATTCTGTATGATAGTACAATAGTGGATACGGGTCATTATACATTTGTCAAAACTCATAGAACGTACAACATCAAGAGTGAACGTTAATGTAAACTATGGACTTAGGGTAATAGTCATATATAATTGTAGGTTCATCAGTTGTAACAAATGTACCACTCTAGCATGGGATGTTAACAATTGGGGAAGCTGTGCCTGTATGGAGATAGACGGTATATAGGAAGTTTCCCACTTACTTTTGCTGTCAACATGAAACCTCTGTAAAAAATAAAAGTCAATTAAAACAAGAAGAGGAGGAGGAGGAGGAGGTTGTTAATATCTCACAAGGCCTAACATCAGAGAGTTGGCATCAGCTCTCTGAAGTATTCCCTGAACCCTGTTTTCCCTTCCTCCTGGCAGAAGAATTTTGCTTTATCTATCTTCCCATTGTGTATTATTTTTGCTTGTTTTACAGTTTTCTGTAGCATATTTTATTATACTTGTTTGCAGGTCTCACTTTCTGTACTATGATCTGTACAAGGGCAGAGGCAATGTCTTATTTTACTGATATTTTTACAGTAGCAGGGATACTACGTAGTAAAGTTCAATAAATATTTGTTGTGTGGATTTATGAAGAACATCTTACAACTACTCTTTCATTATTTTTATTTTTTTGAGACAGAGTCTCACTCTGTTGCCCAGGCTGTAGTACAGTGGTGTAATCTTGTCTCACTATAACCTCCCCCTCTGGGTTCAATCTAATTTCCTGCCTCGGCCTCCCAAGTAACTGAGATTACAAGTGCCTGCCACCATGCCGGGTTAAGTTTTTGTATCTTTAGTAGAGACTGGATTTCACCATGTTGGCCAAGCTGGTCTTGAACTCTTGACCTCACGTGATCCACCTGCCTTGGTCTCCCCAGGAACTGGGATAAAACCACTGTTTTAAAGTACAATTATAAAGGATTTTGGCTCAGAACCTGTTCTGCTTCAGGCTTTTGGGGATCCTGAAAACAGCTGCTTCCAAGTGACTTATCCCAGGGACAGTGGTCATGATATGAGGGCGTGAGCATTGAGGAAACTTCCTAGGAAATTGGGAACATATGAAAGTCCTAAACTAGTAGGACTGAGCATCCTCAAGTGGTAGCATATTACTCTAAGAGCTTTTGGAAAAAATTCCTCCTTGGAGATAATAAAACCAAGTGCGGTGTGAAATCCAAGACCAGACTTCTGGGTGTAGGTAAATTGGGAAGATGTCATGGAGGCAATGGTGGGATAGTCTCATCCTACCAGAAGCCACCTCTGCCACCTCCCAAAGGCTCCCTAAAATGCTTTGGTAAGAGCTTATTACAAGGCATGGAGGTAGATAGATACAGAATGTGTGAAATGTTTTCCTGGGAGGGATGACATTTAAAACTTTTATTTTCTACATTACTGGGAGTCATATGTAATATAGTTCTTGAAAACAGATTTTAAGAGGGGGCTAGGAAAAAAAAAAACTATGAAGACATTGATGCTAAGAGTGGAAAGGAAAAGTTATCTAAGAGGTGATAGAGTACCAAAAATAGCTTTTCCCTTACTTCCCAAATTTGTCAGCATTTAACGACAAAGTGAATATTCTTAACCATACAACTACTTTAATATTAGGGCATACATTTTACTTTAATAAATTACATATTAATATGTGTAAAGTAGAAGCATTATGAATGTAGAGAATTTATTCATTAGGGCTTTGATATTTACTACTGTCTGATTTAGAGAAGTCACTTACCCTCTCTGGGCTTCGGTTTCATTCATTGATAAAATAGGCACATGAGGTCAAGGGCAGAGCCCATGGCTTACAGATGCCTGTGTCTCCCAGTTTCCAGCAGCAAATATTTATGAGATGAAAACTTGGCTGAGGCTACATATAAAAGAGAGGAGGAAGGGTCATCTCTTGGCAGATTTTATTCTCAAGGCAGGTTACCTGCTCTTGCATAAATGAAAGGAGACCTGGCCTGGCTTGAAGGCTGTCTTATCCTTTCAAAGGAGATCAGTAACAGTGGTGGCCCATGGGTAACTGTGGTGGCCCATGGGTGTCTAATAAGGAGCTTTATAGTATTAAAAGAAACTTCAGAGAAATTAAATTTAAAGGAGTTTAACTGAGCAATGAAAGATTTGCCAATTGGCCAGTCCCCAGAATCACAGCAGATTCACAGAGACTCCAGGGGTGCCTTGTGGTTAGAACAAATTTATGGACAAAAAGGCAAAGTGACGTACATGAATCAGAGGTGAGGTACAGAAAGAGTGAGATTGATTACAACTCGGCGTTCGCCTTTTTGAATGCAGTTTGAACATTCAGCAATCTATGAGTGGTCGAATTATGGCCGCTGGAATTGGCCAACACTCAGCTATTGTTACAGGTGCATACTATTGAGTTAGATTTTCAATTTGTCTAACTATTAGGGTAGGCTACAATTCATTTGCAAGGACTCAAATATAGAAGCATGGAGTCCTTCTCAAGCCATATTTGTTTGCTTTAACAATAGTTTCAGAAAGACATGAGAAGTTAAGAGCCAGTTCAGATGACAGCTGTCATGATAAAGAGTTTAGAAAAGAATGTGTAGGAAGTCGGGTTGGGGTGGAGGATATTGGGATCATTTAAATCTGACAAGAATCGCCTGAATAAAGTATGACAGGCAGTTGGTATTTGGACATTTGCAGAAGTGATTATATAGAATATAGAGCAGATGTTCTCAAGTTTTTTCGGATGTCAAGGCACTCAGGAAAAGATCACATTTACATGGTCCACAGTGTAGTCAGGTGAGGTTGCTTAAGACTATGTTCTTCTCTAAGGCTTTGACACACCTAAGTCTCACTCTGCTACCAAAGACTGATGGGATCAGTAGTATCATCCAAAAGACCACCAAGATGGCTAAATAGTAGAAAGGAGAGCCTTATTCTCTTATCAGTTTGCAAGCCAGGAAGGGAAAGCATCCAGTGTGGAATGAAGGTGCTCTCTGTTGGAACAGGGGAAGGACAGTTTGGCTTTTATATTCATATGCATACATATTCAACAAGTTTGGGGGAAAAGCTATATATATTTATGCAGGAGCCGAGCACACCATAATGAGTAAACATATGTAACATACATCCCATGCTCACTTTGGTTTTAGCACTAAAATGAGGTAGAATTTGGCCCTTTACATCATAAGGTGAACTACAGAACAGAGGCGGTTTGTGTGCCACCTCTATAATCTGGCAGAAACTGGAAATCTCTAATATTAGTAGCTTATCAGAAAAGAACGTTTGTAAGGCTGGTCCTCTGTCCAATCAGAGCTGATAGCTCATTTGGTTAGAGGGGGTTTAGTTATAGAAAGTTAGAAATTTGCCATGCCATCCAGGCCCTGAACTCTTGACCCATAGGTAACTTTGTTTCCTTAACCTAAGGGTCTGTCTTAGTTAATAAAGGGGCTTCTATTTTGGTCTCTTAGATCACAATAGCTTAGGGCACTGTAACCTATCCCTGCTTTAAGGGAGTTGCATACTTGTCACCAAATTGATGTGGAGGGTTGGGCCTGGTTGTGTTTGAGGGAGAGTTAGAAAATGTGGGGTCAAAATGACAAATAAGAGATTAAAATAAAAGGAGGAACTAATTGATTCTGGATTTGAAAACACTGATTGATTTGTCACAGGATGGGTGTGTGGGTGTGTTTGTAAAGAAAAGAACTTTTATCTGCGGCATGTGAGTCCTTTTAAGTTATCAGGCCTAGAGAGACATTAAAAGGAGACAGAAATCACAGCCCTATTTCCTCCTTGAGCTACGTATTCATCTCTTGAAACTGCTTGCTATTGCCACGTGGAGCTATATAGTAACCCAATAATTCCACATCTGACAGTATAACCCACCCCCTATAGCTTCATAATGTATAACCAATCACTAATCAATGTCGCTTCTGTAAACCAGTGAGAATTCCTGATTACAACTTTGTATCAGCCGACTCCTTGTCCCCTTTCTTGACTTTAAAAACCCACTCGTAACTACTGGTAATTGGAGTGTATATTTAGGCTGACTTGCATCTGTGTTCCCAGGTTGCAATCTTCAAGCTTGACCCAAATTAACTCTCTACTTATAATAATTTTCCATCAACTTCTTCCTTGTAGGTAGATGTGTATGTGTGTTTGTGTACAGAGTATGTTCTAAAAGTGCTTGAACAGTTTAAACTTCACTAACTTTAGAAAAATAAGTTCTATAAATTTACCCCTAAGGTCCCTGGAAGTTTCAAGTGTATACATTTATTGTACACTTATTTTCATTTTGTAGATGTTAAATAATGAATTATTACTGAAACCACGCCCCAGAAAGTTGAAGAAAACAACGACTAATGAAATTAATCAGTTTATAAGATAGGAGATCAAAGAACAACAACAGTAACTTTCTAAAATGCCAAAACTCTCCCTGCTTCTGAGGTTTAAAAATTGGCTAAAATGGATTAAAACTATTAAGGCCAACCGGAGTTTGCACAGAACAAGCTGGCTGGAGTCACAGCCCAAATTTCTGCCACATTTTAACCAACTCCCCACAGATGTGCACATGGAATACATGAGGCAGCATTAAACAAAACTGTGCATGCCGAGGACTTTCAGACCTCCCCTTTCCTTCAACCAATCAACTATTAATTCCAGAGGCCACTCCCTAAACCTTTTCTAATAAAATGACTGCATGAAAGCCAGCACACGGGACAGATCTGAGCTAGACTCCTGTCTCCTTTTTGGTTAATTTACAATAAAAACCATCTTGTCTAAAAAAAACCCAAATTGGGCAGTGAGCTTCTTTTCCTTGATAACATGTTTTAATCATTTGAGTCAGTCCCTCTGATTGGAAATAGTAAAAACTGACTTCAAAACAAAGAATGTAATGTTCAACATTGACAAAATGAAGTAAATATAAAGGAAATTTAAGTTTTATATCTGCATTTATGTAAGGCAAAAACATTCTGTAGATAAGATGGATTTGAGGACAAATGTGATCCTGAGAGTAGCAAAGCCTGGGTATAACAAATATTCCTGGCAGTATTTCAGGCTTTCAAGGCAGTGTAGTTGGTGGGGTCCAAGTTAAGGGCTCCAAACAGCAAAGTGGGACTTGGGTAATGCCTGGTTTACTGTTGGAACAAACCGAAAATTCAACTAAGATAAATATATGACTTGAAAAAGGATAGAGTTGGGAAATGGAGTGTCATGGTAGGGCAGAGGGACCTAGAGGGCCCAGGAAGGTGGAGTCAGCTGGGCTGGTGGGGTTGGGGCTGTGGACACACCCTCCTCTTGTTGCTCCCTCCACCCTCAGAAACCCTTTGTGACTCTTCCATGCTCTGTGATGCAGGCCTGTGCTTATAGTTAAGCCTGGGCACCCTCAGTGCTCAGTTGCTTCAGGCAGCCGAGCTATTCAGACCATGGAGAATATCCTCTGTTTTCTGAACAGCTATACTGAGACGGGGCTGAGCCCTGACTCACATTACTTCGATATTGACCCCAACTTCATCTGCTTGAGTGGGTTGGGGTTGTTTATACTGTACTTGTTCTACGTGGTATTGACCATGTATTCATCACCCACTGAAAATAATAATGTCATCCAAAAGGTAAGGAACTGTGGGTGAACACCCAAGAGAAATGCCCTGTTGTTGTCTCCCAATCCTATTCCCACATTTGTAAAAAAGTTTGGTTGGTACAGAGACATGTCTTAGACGGGAAGTCTGAAGAGAGGATAGAACTTCACTCTTCTATGGAAGAGGTTGGGCAGACGTAGGGGTTCAGGAGGACTAAGGTTTCCATCTGTAGCTCATAGACTACCTATCTGGCTGTGGTGGAGAGTTCCAGGATAAATCCCAAACACAGTAATTCTGTGGACCCAGATGGGATTATTCAGAGGGTGTGGGCTCTCTGAAGGAGAATAGTCTCTGCTGAAATTTGATCATGAATCACATTCCCATGTCACCTGTCATTCAACAAAGCCTTCCTTCTTGTTGGGCTGACAAGGGGAGTAACGCTGAGTCTCTGAGCAGAGGCTGGAGCCAGAGCTCTGTCTCTGGGATATTTGTCCTGTGAGGGAGCACAGATGTGACTGTTGGCCTCTGAGTCTGTGCCCTGGATGAGGACTTCTAACTGAGCACATCAAGTGTGGCTCTCACAGAAGAAATCCTCTTTCAGCTTTTCAGAGAAGGGAAAATGGGGAATATTTTATCACCTTTAAAAATTGATAACAAGAACATATTTCTATTAAATAGAGAGTCATATCATTCTTGTATAATGAATGAATGAATGAATGAGCTTCATCGAGAGTGAGAGAAGTGAGTCCCAGCCTGTCATTATGTTTCTTTCGTTCTCAGCATCAGGGCAGAGCCAGGAGGAAAAGGAAAAGCGTGACATTTAAAGGTAATGTCAGCCTGCTCTATCTGAGCTTCAGGGTGACCCTTCCTGTCTCTTTCATGAGCACTCAGTCCCATGATTTCTTAGTATGTCAGTTACTAGATAGTCTCAGAAAACAGAGCCCTCAGAAGACAGGCTCATGGGAAAGCAATCAGACCTGAGACACTGCTCATAGGCCCTGCTCTGCCCATTCATGGGCATGACAAAGTGATGGACCTGAGTAATGGGTGTTGCCCAACTGGTGGCCAACTGAGATATCGAGGAAGGCCTACTGGTGGGCTTGGAGTCAGAGTTCCTGTCTCACAACTTTGCATAAGTACTTTGACTTCCTCGATGCTCGGATTCCTCCTGGAGGTAACCACTGATGTCTGTGTTTCACGTGGTGGTTTTGAGCATCACATGGGATAATGTATATGAAAGAATTCTACTAATGATTCGACATACACATGTGAACTTGTGAACATTATCAATGACTATTTGCCCTTTTCTACTGATTCTTGGGGCTATCAGAGTTTAATATCTCAAGGGTCTTCCACAGAGTTACTTCTGTATGATCCCTATGCCTCTACCTTCATTGCATATAACACACTGTTCTGGTTTCCCAGATCAGAAAAGTTTCCAGAAGGAAGCAGAAGAGGAAAGGAAGCTACTTTCTATTCTGAAAAGGTGATTAATCATTTCCCTTATGTCCTGTTCCCACCCCGTCCTTTTTTTTTTTTTTTTGCATGTTCATTTCAGGGATTCCTTGTAGCCTGCTGTAGTTTTGGGAGTGGGTAGCCATAGGAACGGGTATGTGAATGAATGTGTTGGGGAGAGGCTATAGTGAGGTCATATGACCTCACATATGGTGAGGTCATGGGTGGGGGGCAATGTGAAGCAGGATTCAGGGGGCCCCACCCCTGACAGGCTAACACATCCTCGTTTCCTTGTTCTGGTCCTGGCTGCAGCTTTGGACTTCCTGCTTCCTGCAGTCCCCTGGGCCAGCATCATGATATCACCCGCTTTCGTCGACTGTTATGCCCAGACCCCATCTGTCAGGTGTGTAACAGAGCAACTGCTGATATCCAGCGACTGCTGTCTTGGGAGTCCCTGAAAGATGCTGCTCCCTCTGTGTCCCCTTTGGCTTCTTCAGCTTCTGCGACTGAGTCATCATTCACTCTGTCTTCCACCTCCTCAGCAACCACTCCAGAAGAACTAATATTTTCCCCTCAGCCTAAGCCCTCTCCACCGCCCCCCTTAATTCTCTCACCTGACCTGATCACCACCTTAGCTGACTTATTTTCACCCTCACCACTGAGGGACCCTCTGCCACCACAGCCTGTTTCTCCCTTGGATTCCAAGTTCCCCATAGACCATTCCCCACCCCAACAGCTTCCCTTTCCCCTTCTCCCACCACATCACATTGAGAGAGGGGAGTCCAGTTTGTCTCTGAACACCATCTTTTCATTTGACTCCACCCTATGCCAAGATATTTCCCAGGCCGTGATTCCCACTGATTCATGTGCTCATCATCACGAACCACCAATCCCATCTGCTTTACCAACGGAAGATTGCACTGGGACTCAGTCTAAATCAAGTCTCACCGTCTTGAAGAGTTTTCCGGAGATGTTTTCTGTAGGTGACTCTGGTGGGTCATCCACCTCTGCCTCAACAATCAAAGGCATTGACGATTCATGCTCCGCATCTTCAGAATTCTCCTGGTGGCAGCCTCATGCCAAGGACTCTTTTTCCTCCAATTTTGTACCATCTGATTTCATGGAGGAGCTTCTTACCCTTCATTCTTCTGAGGCCTCTTTAGGGGGGCACTCTGTGGACAATGTCATACAGCCTGTTAACATCTCTTTTCTCAGCCATGATACTCTGACACTCCTGGAGAGACAAGTCAAAAAAAGGGGTGATTTCCTGATGTGGAAAGAAAATGGAAAGAAACCAGGATCTTTTCCAACACAGCTTAGGCCAAACTACCAACTAAACTCTTCACGGAATATGATAACCTCAATTGCTGTTAAGCATGACTTGGCAGAATCCTTTCATTTTGGGGACAGTAGAGACAAACTAGAGTGGCAGCACATCCATCAGAAGCCCCCATATTCTAAGTGTTTTGAGGACCATTTAGAGCAAAAATATGTCCAGCTCTTCTGGGGTCTCCCATCTCTGCACAGCGAGTCTCTGCATCCTACTGT
>NW_026652285.1:55751919-55787083 GCF_009828535.3 Hylobates moloch | reverse complement strand
GGACTGTAAACTAGTTCAACCATTGTGGAAGTCAGTGTGGCGATTCCTCAGGGATCTAGAACTAGAAATACCATTTGACCCAGCCATCCCATTACTGGGTATACCCAAAGGACTATAAATCATGCTGGTATAAAGACACATGCACATGTATGTTTGTTGCGGCACTATTCACAATAGCAAAGAGTTGGAACCAACCCAAATGTCCAACAACGATAGACTGGATTAAGAAAATGTGGCACATATACACCATGGAATACTATGCAGCCATAAAAAATGATGAGTTCATGTCCTTTGTAGGGACATGGATGAAACTGGAAAATATCATTCTCAGTAAACTATCGCAAGGACAAAAAAAACAAACACCGCATGTTCTCACTCATAGGTGGGAATTGAACAATGAGAACTCATGGACACAGGACGGGGAACATCACACTCCGGGGACTGTTGTGGGTTGAGGGGAGGGGGGAGGGACAGCATTAGGAGATATACCTAATGCTAAATGACGAGTTAATGGGTGCAGCAAACCAACACGGCACATGGATACATATGTAACAAACCTGCACATTGTGCACATGTACCCTGAAACCTAAAGCATAAAAAAAAAAAAAAGTCGTACGAATGGAGGAGCACAAAGCTAGAAAGGCCTTAAGTCTTTCACGGCCTCAGCCTGAGTGCCCATCTCCAAATGTGTTTTACATGAGACAAAAATAAACCCCCAATTAAAAAAAAAAAAAAAAGGAGCCTGGCACCTCCACCTCTCTGTCTTGCTTCCTCTCTCGCCATGTGACATGCTGGCTCCCCTTTGCCTTCCACCATGATTAGAAGCTTTCTGAGGCCCTCGCCAGAAGCAGATGCTGGTGTCATGCTTCTTGCACAGCCTGCAGAAGCATGAGCCAAACAAAGCTCTTTTCTTTAGAAATTACCCAGTCTCGGATAAGCAAATGGACCAACATACCTTTTTTTTTTTCTTACTAAAGGCTGACTAAATGTTGCACAGAAATTATCTCCTTTTCTTCAACTGTAATTTGTAATCATTCAACATGGTGCTGTTGTTGTAACAGCAGCAATAGCATGCAGAACTGAAGCAGCAATAGCATGCAGAACTAATTCCAAGAAAATGAAAACCTGGTGGTAAATGTAGTAAAACTTCATCACTGGGGCCAACCTCCTCGGAATCCTCCTCAGAAAGGGTTAATGCAAAAGCCTTGCCAGTCAAGGACAAGTTCCGATTGCAGCCAGAGAAATAAATACTTACCTGCAGTCCCTCACTGCACAACTGAGCACTACTTTATCAAAAGCTGAATGTGTGGTTCATGTTTCATTATCTGGGTCAGGAAGAGTGTAAATTTGGAGGCCATATATTACAATTTTCCCCTGTCTTGAACTGTTAACAGCATACCTCTGGCTTGAGTTGCAGCCTTGAAAATCTATGAGCTCTTTTCTACTTCGTTGGAGCATCAAAGTATCTTCCAAGAGCTGGAGCAAACACAATTTTTGGAATAGTCATCCTTTGTTATATCATTCTGCAGAGACTCTCCCCCCACATTTGTATTGGAGAAGAAATTTTGCATACACAACGTCTCTCACTCTAACTCAGTCTGTGTTTTCAGACTCTTCCTGTCCTAGCTCATACTTGATGAATTGCTCTGTAATTGAAATTGCCTTGGGTTTTCACTATGATTACTATAAATTGTATAATTCAGGTATTTTCAGATTTGTTGACAGATTCACCATTAAACAAAGTGGCCCACTCTTCAAATAAAACTAAGGCTGCATTATAGGACCAGGGACTCTAAATGGTTATTTGCAAACTAATCATTTTACATGTTGATGTTTTCATTCTCATATAGCACCTTCTATCTTTTCCCAAAACCTCCCTATTATGGGCTAAGTTGCATTTTTCCAAAATTTATATGTTGGAGCCCTAAACTCCAGTACCTCAAAATGTATTTGGAAATAGGTCCTTGAAGAGGTTATTAAATTAAAATGAGGCCATTAGGGTGGGCCCTAATCCAATCTGATCAGTGTCCCTTATAAGAAGAGGAAGAGACACCAGGGATGACAAGCACAGAGAACAGGCCATGTGAGGACACAGTGGGAAGACATAAATCTGCTAGGCAAGGAGAGAGAACCAACCCTACTGATACCTTGATCTTGGACTTTTAGCTTCCAAAAACTGTAAGAGAATAAATTTCTGCTATTTAAACCATTCAGTCTGTGCTATTTTTTTATGGCACCCTGAGCAAATCAACATACCATCCAAAGACCAAGATCTAATTAATTCTTGGCTAGGTTAAAAATCTAAAATTTTGTTATGAGAATGACTTGTACATCTAGAATTGTTTTAAAATGGCATTTTCGGATGGGCATAGTGGCTCATGTCTGTAATCCCAGCACTTTGGGAGGCCAAGGCAGGCAGGTCACCTGAGGTCAGGAGATAGATTGAGACCAGCCTGGCTAACATGGTGAAACCCTGTTTCTACTAAAAATGCAAAAAATTAGCCAGGCATGGTGGTGCACGCCTGTAGTCCCAGCTACTAGTGATTATCCAGAGGCAGGATAATCACTTGAACCCGGGAGGCAGAGGTTGCAGTGAGCCGAGATTGCACCACTGCACTGCAGCCTGGGCGACACAGAAAGACTGTGTCTCAAAAAATTCAAAAAAATTAAAAAATTTAAAAAAAAATTTTAAAAAGGCATTCTCAATAGAGTATCTGTTATTCCTGATGGACTGACATTGTTATGTCTACCTTTTATTCATTTATTCAGCAAATATTAATTCAGACCTTATTGTGAATCTTGCATGGTGCTAGGTACCAAGACTGATGCAAATACAGAAATAAAATATATAACGTATTTAGATGACTATAATATAAGGAAACACAAAATACTTTCAAAGTAGTATGAAACAACGTGAAGTAGAAGTTCCGAGTGCTGAGAAAGAACTTCTAGCAGGGTAAATTTGGGATGTGATACTTGCAGCAGCAGAAGTAATGTTGGAAAGGAAGAAAGATATAAGGTACAAGTAGACAAAATAGCAAAAAGAAAATTTTGTCAAGCATGTAAGATTTAGAGTATCAGTTTCCAGAGATAACACTGGTAGGGTGGTTCATGAGGAACAAATTAGGGAAGGTCTTGAATTCTGGGCTCAGAAGTTAACCTATGTGATTACATCCATACTCTTAGCAAATTGGGAGCCAGTAAAACTGATGGCATGTGAAACGTAGTGAGGTAGCTAAGAACCCTGCCTTCAGGGTAGACAGAGATGATTCCATCCTGAGCTCTGCCAGAACCTAGCTTTGTGGCCATGGTTAGTAGCGTTACTTAACCTCTTTACATCTCAATTTCCCAATCTGTAAAAAAGAAAAAGCAAAAACCCTACTTTTTTAGGGTTGTTGTAAAAACAAATAAAAAGCTGAATATTTATAAGATGTATCTTATGAGTATTTGGCTTTTACTTGGCGCTGGGCTTAAGCAAGTACTCAAAAAAATCACCATTTCTTTTTATGATGATAAGAATGATTTAAAATTTCCTTTTGGGGAGACTAAAATTGCAATGAACTTATGAAGAAACATAAGGGCTTTTTTATTTAGTAAAATCTCTAAATCATTGTAGACATGTTAATAATATATTTTAATTTTATATTTTTAAGATTAAATATTTTTTCTTCTGAAATTTTTAAAAAAGAATAAGAATCTAATGACCTGGTTCACCAAATAAATAGACTAGAAACAGGCAAAACTGAAAAGTAGTGAGTGATTGTGTCTAGACCATGGTAAACATTCAAATGGAAACACTTGTGGGGCTGCGGTAGACTGGGCATAATATCACTATCAAACAAGGAGATATTTGAAATATAAGCAATCTAAGCCATATTTTCAAGAATTCTTTTGTTTTCTTTTATTTTAATTTGGATGTTTAGTGCCATGGGTACAGGGCCAGAGTGTTGATGAGGAGAATTTGGAATAGGGAGAAAGTGAATTAACCATTTTGTAATCTCATAAACGTTATTGTTCTAAGAGGCAGACAAAATTCCAGGTTGGGGTGCATGTCACCCATCAAAAGAACATTATATCACTTCTTGGGTTTGGCTGTATTGCTCTTTTTCTCCTTCATCCTCTTCTTTTTTCCCTATTCATTTGGCAGATCTTGGACATGGAGCCATCCTGTTCTCTCACCACAAGTCCAATGGCAAGCTGGAGCCTAAAAGTGGCTGTGCCCAAGCTTTCAGTGCTTTTTCTCCTGGGAGAAACTTTGGAATGAGCACATCCTCTCATGACTGAAGCTGTTATTTATTAAAGCAGAGATGCATTGATGGATTCAGCAGCAGTGGACCGAAGTTGAGCTCTGCCACAGGATGCTGAAGACCTTGTCAGATGTGGGCAGCCAGTAGACAGCTGTAAGGCAACCCTTGACCTGAGAGCTCTGCCATGGTAATTAGTGTTGTAAATGAGTCAAGCTTACAGCGGCACATGCTCAAATCTAATATAGCATCTTCCATCACTATCTTTGTGTTAGGATGATCATGACTGCTTTCAGAGTGTGCTAAAAGTATTCTTAAACAGTTAACAAAGCAATCTCAAAGAAGCTAGCAACTGCCCACTGCCTTTCCCCCATGCCCAAACAACCTCCACCCTAGATGATTTCCCAAACCCATTTGAAATAGAGATGAATTCAGGTGCGTTTCTATACCACAGCCTGATCTTTGGCTGTATAAGATTACTTTTCAACAATATAAGATGCATAAGTGCCTTTTCATCGTATGAAGAAAGCATGCCCACTGGCAAATGAATCATATTATAAAAATTGATTGTATCCCAAAAGGGAAAAATGTTATTGAAGATCCAATGGCCTGGGATGATACACCATTGATCATTGTAAGAAATACTTCCAGAAACTGTTTTTAATCTTTCCGCCAGAGCATTAGCAATTATTCTTTAGCTCATGGTGAGTAATGACTTGAGTTTCCCAGCTTCTCAATCGATAAAACATTTACCCTACCGCTACAAATGTGCTCTTCGCTTAGACAAGCAGAATTTTTCTTCCAATTACTCTTTTTTTTTAGTGTGACCTCATAAAATATTTTTAAACATATTTCAAGACTCTTTTGTAAAAAAGGAAAGGAGCAATACTCTTCCACGTGCTTATTTTTTCCCTTTTCCTTCTTTTGACAAAGAAGTCATGAAGATTTCATAGTTATTTAGAGAGCTAAGACTGCTTTTTATCATCTCTTTCAAACTTAAGAAATCGTTTTTGTCCCACCAACTGCTACATTTTGGAGTTGGCCAGTAATAAAACATTTCTCTTCCCCTTTCACCTGAACAAAGGTGGTTGTCCAAATTCCTCTGAAAATCAACAACAACAAAATATAATAACACTCCTAAGGAGGCTGATATCTTCTCCACTTTCTCTACATGCCTTATAATACTATAGCACTGGCTAATGGAGAACAACATAAAACACACTGTTATCAGGCTAACAAATAGCTGTACAGAAAATTAGAGATTAAAGACGAATGTGCACGAGTATCTTTTGATGACTAAAAAGTTAACATTCCAGCAAGTTTTCCCTGCCAAAGAATTTATGCTGTACTTCTATTTGAAATTACAACCTTGACTCAAGCAAAAGTGCCTACTGTTATTTCTTATCTCTATTGCTTTCTCTCTAGAACAATATCTATTTTGGCGTATTTATTAAACCACGGTTGTCACACAAAGGAATTTGAAACTCCTTAAAAAAAGGCTGATTCTTGCTGGGGTTTTGCATGAAGGTTTGGTTTGTAATACCAGCCTTTTTGAAAATTAGGTCTGGAAAATTTAATCTAGTACCGACAAGGCAGATTCTTAATTCTTTCTCCAACCAAAGGTGGCTTTATAACCGTATGTGCCTTGATCTGAGTAAACAAGGTGCAAAAGATGGATTTTCAACTGTTGTCACAAGTTTAAGAGGCTACTGGTAAGTAAGTGAGAATTCAGAGGCTTGTTGGTAGAATAGGCCCAGTGGTGGAAGAAGACCCAAGATGCTCTTTGACTCTAAAGTAGAAAAGGAATTATTAAGATATGTGTTCAATAACAAAAATATGAGGCAGGAGAGGAAACTGTAGACTTTTTTTGTTTGTTTGTTTGTTTGTTTGTTTGTTTGTTTTGAGGAGTCTGGCTCTGTCGCCCAGGCTGGAGTGCAGTGGTGCGATCTCGGCTCACTGCAACCTCCGCCTCCCAGGTTCACGCCATTCTCCTGCCTCAGCCTCCCGAGTAGCTGGGACTTCAGGCACCGGCCACCACGCCCCGCTAATTTTTTTTTTTTTTTTTTTTTTTGTATTTTTAGTAGAGACGGGGTTTCACCATGCTAGGCCAGAATGGTCTCGATCTCCTGACCTTGTGATCCGCCCACCCCGGCCTCCCAAAGTCCTGGGATTACAAGCGTGAGCCACCGCGCCTGGCCGAAACTGTAGACTTTTAAGCTCCTATTTCTGTCATCGGATTTTTGTCAGAATGAAGACATTCTAGTCTATAAACTGGGCACAGCTGGCCAAAGTAAATAATTATTAAAATATGCATTACTTGAGTTATCCACAGCAGATTTGTGGTAAAATTATGGCATCAAACTAATAACTCAGGTTAGAGAATCAGAACAATTGTATTTTAAAGATGCCACCGTGAATCTGTATTTCACAAGTTTTCTCACATGTATTTGATCAAACCTGGCAGTGGCGTCACTGTGTTTTGATAATTTGATCTTCTTGCCTTTTTAATTCCATTCATCCATTTGGTCGGCAAACATTATTTGAGTATCTACAAAAGTGCTAGGTGTTTTACTGCACCTTTGCCCACCTGGAACTCATTGTCTACTAGGAAAGACAACATGTAGGGTCTTTTATTCTTATTGTTCCTGGTGCCTCAGAAATAAAAGTGACCTTGTGCTTTCTTTGACCCGTGAGCATTCCTGCCTGAGAGAAATGTTTTCAGGAGATGTCTTTCCAAACCTTGTAGGATTTTGTCTACTCTCTAACTACTCCAACTTCCCTGCTCCCCATCCAATGATGTTTCTCCTCTCTTCATTGTTTATACCGAAAGAAATTGTTAAAGAAAAGGCCTTGGAAAAAAAAAGTGCATCGACAGTTAATCATGATTTTTTTTTTTTTTAAATGGGGTATGCACTCCTGGATTCTAACTCTTTGACACAAAAGACAGTGGTGAAGATCAAATGGGGTGATGCCCTTGAAGCATTATGCTCTCCATAAAGCACCATATAGATGTGAGGGATTATCATATTGTTACAAATATATTGAAGAAAATGAATGCCCAGGTTGGTGATGTTCTTCCCCCAAAGGCTTGCTCACTATTGTGTAGACACAATCTTCATTCGCTATACTAAGTCAGCACCTCATGCTGTGACTTTTCTTGCATCTCCCCAGGAATGCCATATTTTAAAATGACTGTTATACCGTGTCATGTAGCTGCAGACCACTAGCTGCCTCCATTTCTCTACCTGGAAGGTTAATGAAATGTAAGCATTTCCCCATTCTGTAGCAGGCATCCTGGGGCATACAATTTGGGATTAGTGACTGACCCTGCTGTTCATTCTGACAGCACACACTCCAGGTTGCTGGTAGGAGAAAAGGCAAGAGTCATTAACTAAAAGTTAGCTGAGGATTGAAACACAGCACACTTTGCTTCTGAGAAGCTCTTCTGAAAGGAAGCCTTTTGTCCCCAGGAACCATGTAACTGTATATCCAAGGATTTCACGATAATTTATCTTGACCTTTAGCAAAATGAAATCTTATACAATGGCTGGGTCACATATATTTTCTTGGTCACTTATCTGTTATTATATTGCTGCCATTGTTGAAGAGAATGAGCTTAGGAGAGTCACAACGGCTTATGCAATAAGCTTTTTTTATGGAGTACCATGACATATTCAAAATGTGAAGGATTGAACTTGACAGCCTAGAAGGCAGTTGCCAGGGATTCATATTTGAAACCTTAATTGTGAGGCTACAGGTGCAACTGAGAAGTATTTCTGTGAAGGCACCTTCCTCTTCTCTTTATTCCTATTCCTGCTTTCTTGCCCCAGGGCCAAAGGTGGACATTTTCTCTCCCTCTTGGAGTCTTGGTTTCTGGGTTGCTTGATCTTATTGTGGTAAGGACACTGTGTATCAGCCCAAGGTTGGGTGACTGGAGTATGTTTTTAAACTTCTTGCTACTCATGTGGTCTCATTCCATGCCTAGTAATGTATGTTTCCCTACTTTTTTTATTCAGGTTGATTTTTTTTTTTTTTTTGCAGCATGATTAAAGTGAGCAAATTATTTTATATGCAGTGTGAGCTAATGAGAATATTTCTAAAGAATCCAATTTAATCATGATCAATAGCTAGAGGGGTAGACAAATTCTGATCCCAGGATCAGGCAGCTGGGATGGAAAAGACAGAGATTCCATCTATGGTTTTAAAGTTTGTGCCCTGAGCAACTTCAAGGCATTCCCAGAATTATGCAGTGTCTACTTGCATGTGTAGACACATGCATTGTCTATTTGTTTCATGGTCTTTCCATCATATGACTTCATCTAACATCTTTTCATCATCAAGACTGCTGTGTCAACATATTACAAAAGAGAAATGATTGGAAAATTGTTGTTTTGAAGAATATGCTTTCAGGTAGTGTGGTAGGCAGAATCCCCAAAGATATCCACACCTTAATCCTCGGCACCTGTGAATATGTTATCTTACATGGAAAAAGTGGTTAAGAATCTTGAGATGAGGAGATTTCTCTGGATTATCTAGCTGGGTCTAATTTAATCATGAGCCCTTAAAGGTAGTTTTCACAGCTGTGGTCAGAGAGAGATACGACAACAGATGAAGAGTCAGAGACATGTTACCATGCTGACTTTGAAGATGGAGGAAAGACCATGAGCCAAGCAATGTGGGCAGCCTCTAGGAGCTGGAAAAGGCAAGGAAATGGATTTTCCCCTAGAACCTCCTGAAGGAATGCAGCATTGCTGATGGCTTGATATATAGGGCTATACTGTAATAAATATGTGTTGTTTTAAGCCACTAAGTTTGTGACAATTTAGAACAGTAGCAATAGGAAACTAATACAGGTAGCAACCCTTCCCTTTTAATCTACTCCTCTCTTTCCTCTCTCAGCCCTCCAAGTGCTCCTGCAGATGATTAACTTAGTTTACACATCAGGACCAAAAAAGAGAATGGTTTCCAGTAGGGGTCAAGAAGGGGTAGGAACCAGATCATAAATCCCACTGTTACAGCAGGAAAATAGCTAGAAGTAATATGTAAATGAACAGGTGTGGCTGCATTCCAGTAAAACTTTATTTACAGACACGGGAGGTTCACTGTCGGGTAGTAGTTTGCCAACCCCTGATTTAGAGCCTTGCTAGTCAAAATGTAGTCCCCAAACCAACAGCATCCTTTGGAAGCTTGTTGGAGATGCAGAATTCCAGGACACATCTCAGACCTACTAGATCTGCATTTTAACAAGATCCTCCAGTGATCCATATGCACATTCAAGCTTGAGAAGCATTGCTCTAGAAGATTTAGCATTCTAGGGATGAAGCAAAATTATCAGAACAAACATTATTGACATCCTTGTTTCCAGCTGCAGAATACCACTCAGGTAAGGAAGGCAGACGCCAGACTTTAAAGGAAAGAAATGATGTAAGCATTTGTTAAGCACCAACTATGTGTGGGGCACTTTCAAAGAGGTTATTCTGTTTAATCCTCATATTGACTTCATGTCATTTTCCCCAACTTTTATAGATGAGGAAACTGAAGCTTACCCAGACTTTCTTGTGAGTGAGAGACCAGGGACCCAAAGCTCAGTTGCTTGAATTCTAAAACTGAAGCTTCTTCTACCATACTACACAGAAGTGTCTGTTTTCCAAAAATCATTTAATACCTGCATCAAAAGCAATTCTTGGATTTAAAAGCTCCAAAGATGTGAGATTTAGCCAGATATGATATCACTGGAATTTTGGATGCATATGGTGCACTTTAGCTTCTATTTATAAAAGTCTTTCAAGATAGTCCACCTTTTGTTTTCTCTCTCTCTCTCTCTGTTTTTTTTTTTTTTTTTTTTTTTGGTTACTTTCATCATTAGCTGAAAAACTCTTGGATGACATTATTCTGCTGGAAACAGTCGACTATTTAATTATCAGCAAATTGGCATCTCTTGTGGCCTGCGATTTTGAGGTTAACAATAATAGCTGCTATTTTTGATTTCTAAAACATTCCCGTGGCGGAACTTGTGGACACAGTTACCAAATGGACATGAATTAATAAATCTCAGCCACCTCAGTCTCAGCTCTGCACCTCACCAGCCAGCCTTTTCACATCCATCAAAGGACTGTCTGATTGAACAGATGGGCTTAGCATGAGGCCTAGAAGGACAGTTTTGGGAAAAAAGACAGGGAGAGGGATTTCCAAACTATGCACCTTCCATGGAAACACTAGAAACAATATCTTCCCATCCAAATTTCAAAAACTTAGGGACCACTGGTCCTTTTAAACTGCAGTCACAAAAAGCAGAAGATGGTATCAAATGTGGCCAGGATATATAAACTTAAGTTAGGCTCAAGCAGAAAAATGAAAGGCAGATTTGAGTTTCATGATAAATATGGATACTGGATTCTCACGTAAAATGAAAGACATTTTTAGCCTTCTCAGCTCTAGAGAAGAACTCCTTCCTTTCTGGGTAAAAATTCTAACTGGCATGGAGTGCAGTTTTCACTTCCAGCAAATGGGGTTCTTCTTATAAGACAAAGTTTAAGAGCTCACTCCTGAGCCAGGGGGCAGAGTTCTATCTACTCATTGTCATTAAGGTCCCACCTAACCTTCAGTGACTGGAAGGCTTTCAGAGCTGGGCCACCACAAGCTCCTTGCTGTTGACGATCTCTAGATTCGGGGTGCATCTCCCACCTTGCCCAAGTAAACTCAAGCTTCATTTGGCAGGTTGCTGCTTTTGTTAAAGAGCAAGCTCACTGAGGAGCAAGATGTTGGAACTCAAATTCTGGTCTCTAGATGGCAGTCTAGCCCTGCTAAATCTGACTACTCCCCTATCCTGGGTGAATTGCAGAAGCTACCGCTAAAAATAAAACCTAACCCAGGAAAATCTATAGAGGGGACATAACAAGATTCAGATATTAATTTTTGGTTGATGGCAAGTTAATGATTGGGCTTAAGCACCAGGTTGGAAACACATGTCTATAAACATGCTAAAAATGCTGTTTGGCAGTCCTTCTAATTTGACTGCATACAATTCAAGAGCGATGAATATGAACAGCTCTACCATGGAATGAGCTCCTCATCTGAAATGTTGCCTTATGCCAGAAAGGCAAGAATGTGGCCATCACCAAATTACTAAGGCCTTTTTATGCATTGTCTATTTACATACAAAATATGTAGTCAATAAAATCTAGATGGGATAGTGAGTTTCATAAAGAACATTCACGATGTCCTGAAAATTTTCAGCAAAACGGAATGGCTGTTGGCATTGATAATGAAAGAAACCTTTTGACTGACTCATCTTTCAAATAGTTGTATTCACCTTGTGTGGATGAAGCACATGAGTTCAGTGTTGAGTTTGAGCTGGTGCTTAGCTAAACGTTGTAAAATACTGATCTGGAAGAGACCTTAAGGGTCATTTCTGTCCAATTTTTTTACTGTACAGATAGAAAAGCCAAGCTCCAGACACTACACAAGACCTGAAGACTTGGCAGCTGAGCTGACTTCCAACTGACTCCAAGAGGAGATTTGGACTTGGAATAGTGTGCACTTGGTCTTGTGTGCACAGTTTACTTCCAGTCTTATGTAACTGTTATGTGTCAAAACAGCTCTCTATTAAGTGCAAATAGTAATGATACATCCAAAAGCTATTTCCATTTAGTTTGTTCATTTAAAATATGCTCTTAAAATTAAAAATAAAATACGGATCCTAGGCTATATTAGAATATCTTCTGAGTGTGAGTATCTTCTGAGTGTGAGAAGGCTTGGCTAGACGCATTAGTAACAGCTCAGATAGGAACCTGTGTGATGCTGCAGAAAAGACAGTGGAATGAGGGGACCAGAGAGCATTGCATAACTTTGCTGTGAGGGTTCTGGAGCACATCACTTTGCCTCAATATTCTCACCTGTATAATGGTGACGATAAGGTTGTCCCTGCCTGCTTTATAAAATAGCTGTAATGATCAAAGTGTAAGAAGGGAGTAAAGGTACTTTGTGGAGAGCTGTACAAACAGACAGTGTTGTTTCCAACATCGCAAATAAGGAAATTTGGACCCCAAAATAAAGTATAGTAAAAAATATATAAACTATTTTTTAATCTTAAAAAAAATTGTCTAAGTGAAAAAAGACCACTTCTCCAATTGTATTTCATTTATATAAAATATCAAGAGTAGGTAAATCCCTAGAGGCAGAAAGCAGATTTGTGGTTGTTACAGGTTGGGGAAGGCAGGGAGAGGAGTGAACACTTACATGTATGAGGTTTCCTTTTGGTGTGATGAAAATCTTTTGTAGCTAAATAAATGCAGTGGTTGTTCAACATCGTGAATGTACTAAATGCCACTGAATTGTTCACTTTAAAATGATTAATTTTATGTTATGTAAATAAAAATTCAAGAGGCTTGTGTGTATACATATAAATACGACTGGTTGGAGGGAGGGGTGGTCCCAGGAGTGTTTGTACAGATGATTTTATAAGTGTAATCTCAGACTCACAGGCTCCTTTATAAAAATGTGTTTCTGAAGTTTACTTTCAGTTGCTGTTAGTGTTTGCTTATCTCTATGAAACTAAGCCCAGTGGATTCTGTCGACACCAGGCCACTGGGTAATGTCCAAGGATAGCATGTGCTGTGAACTCCACAGATGCTGAGACAAATGCCCTTTGGCTTCTTGGGTCCTCTGACCCTACTAACCAGTTGCTATGAGTGTTGTTTAAGACATGAGATTTAGGGGAGGAAAGCACCACTTCACTGGTCCTCTTCAGTCCAGTCTTGACAATTTACCACTGCTAGAAATTAGACTTTTGCTTGAAATAGTTTCAGATGCTGACATTTTTCCCCATAGTTGGCAAATCTTGGCTTTTGTGTGTTTAAATTTCCTCTGTGGACCTCTTCTCTGAGCTTCAAAGAGAATTGCTGTTTCATGGTATCAATTTTCTCACTGTAGGACATTGCCTTCTGATCTTTGCAAGGGTCCTGCTTCTATTCCAAACTGATGGGGGTATTTACAAAGGCTGTCAATTAATATCAAGAATATTTTTTTACTTCATTTATCATGCAAATATTAAGAAGTGAATATTAGTCACCAACATGTTTCTATATGTATATGAATAATGGGATATTACATACACAATTTGAGGTGCAAAAATTTCACAGAATGACTTGATATTTTCCATGAATCATTTGTTAGACTGAAAAAAAGGCTAAATAAAAACAAAACAAAAAAAAACAAAATTCAGCTAGATTGGGGAAGTTCTCCTGGATAATATCTTGCAGAGTGTTTTCCAACTTGGTTCCATTCTCCCCGTCATTTTCAGGTACACCAATCAGACGTAGGTTTGGTCTTTTCACATAGTCCCAAATTTCTTGGAGGCTTTGTTCATTTCTTTGTATTCTTTTTTCTCTAAACTTCCCCTCTCGCTTCATTTCATTCATTTCATCTTCCATCAGCAATACCCTTTCTTCCAGTTGATCGCATCTGGTACTGAGGCTTCTGCAATCTTCGCGTACTTCTCGAAACTTGGCTTTCAGCTCCATCAGCTCCTTTAAGCCCTTCTAAAACACCATCGACTCAGCCCAAAATCTCCTTAAGCTGATTAGCAACTTCAGCAAAGTCTCAGGATACAAAATCAATGTACAAAAATCACAAGCATTCTTGTACACCAATCACAGACAAACAGAGAGCCAAATCATGAGTGAACTCCCATTCACAATTGCTTCAAAGAGAATAAAATATGTAGGAATCCAACTTACAAGGGATGTGAAGGACCTCTTCAAGGAGAACTACAAACCACTGCTCAATGAAATAAAAGAGGATCCAAACAAATGGAAGAACATTCCATGCTCATGGGTTGGAAGAATCAATATCGTGAAAATGGCCATACTGCCCAAGGTAATTTATAGATTCAATGCCATCCCCATCAAGCTACCAATGACTTTCTTCACAGAATTGGAAAAAACTACTTTAAAGTTCATATGGAACCAAAAAAGAGCCCACATCTCCAAGTCAATCCTAAGCCAAAAGCACAAAGCTGGAGGCATCACGCTACCTGACTTCAAACTATACTACCAGGCGACAGTAACCAAAACAGCATGGTACTGGTACCACAACAGAGATATAGATCAATGGAACAGAACAGAGCCCTCAGAAATAATGCTGCATATCTACAACTATCTGATCTTTGACAAACCTGACAAAAACAAGCAATGGGGAAAGGATTCCCTATTTAATAAATGGTGCTGGGAAAACTGGCTAGCCATATGTAGAAAGCTGAAACTGGATCCCTTCCTTACACCTTATACAAAAATTAATTCAAGATGGATTAAAGACTTACATGTTAGACCTAAAACCATTAAAATCCTACAAGAAAACCTAGGCAATACCATTCGGGACATAGGCGTGGGCAAGGACTTCATGTCTAAAACACCAAAAGCAATGGCAACAAAAGCCAAAATTGACAAATGGGATCTAATTCAACTAAAGAGCTTCTGCACAGCAAAAGAAACTACCATCAGAGTGAACAGGCAACCTACAGAATGGGAGAAAATTTTTGCAACCTACTCATCTGACAAAGGGCTAATATCCAGAATCTACAATGAACTCAAACAAATTTACAAGAAAAAAACAAACAACCCCATCAAAAAGTGGGCAGAGGACATGAACAGACACTTCTCAAAAGAAGACATTTATGCAGCCAAAAAACACATGAAGAAATGCTCATCATCACTGGCCATCAGAGAAATGCAAATCAAAACCACAGTGAGATACCATCTCACACCGGTTAGAATGGCCATCATTAAAAAATCAGGAAACAACAGGTGCTGGAGAGGATGTGGAGAAATAGGAACACTTTTACACTGTTGGTGGGACTGTAAACTAGTTCAACCATTGTGGAAGTCAGTGTGGTGATTCCTCAGGGATCTAGAACTAGAAATAACATTTGACTCAGCCATCCCATTACTGGGTATATACCCAAAGGACTATAAATCATGCTGCTATAAAGACACACGCACATGTATGTTTATTGCGGCACTATTCACAATAGCAAAGAGTTGGAACCAACCCAAATGTCCAACAATGATAGACTGGATTAAGAAAATATGGCACATATATACCATGGAATACTATGCAGCCATAAAAAATGATGAGTTCATGTCCTTTGTAGGGACATGGATGAAACTGGAAAACATCATTCTCAGTAAACTATCGCAAGGACAAAAAACCAAACACCGCATGTTCTCACTCATAGGTGGGAATTGAACAATGAGAAGTCATGGACACAGGAAGGGGAACAGCACACTCCGGGGACTGTTGTGGGGTTGGAGGAGGGGGGAGGGACAGCATTAGGAGATATACCTAATGCTAAATGACGAGTTAATGGGTGCAGGAAATCAACATGGCACATGGATACATATGTAACAAACCTGCACATTGTGCACATGTATCCTAAAATCTAAAGTATAATAATAATAAAAAAAAAACTAGCTTCTATTAGATATCATAGAATTGCAGAATATCAGTGCTGCAATGGACTTTTCTATGCATCCATCCAGCCAATTAGGTGACGTTTGAATATATCTCAGTAAGGCCCTATCAGACTGTTTGCTCTAAGCTTGATGAGGAGTATTTGAGCATTAGAAAGTTCTTCCCTAAATTGAGCCACATTTTATCATCCTATTACTTCTATTACTTAGTCTTGAATAAACTACTTGGAAACATTCAGGATAAATCAAATATGTCTACCACATGATGGATTTTAAATTATAAAAAGCAATGGTTTCCTTTTTATTTAGGCTAAACATACATAGTTCTTTCTACTGACTCTGTTTGCAAAGCTTGAAATTCCTTCATTGTCTTGCCATTATCCCCTGTACAGACTTATGTTTACTCATGTCTCCATGAGAATCTGATAACCAGAACAGAATACTGTATATGAGGTATATATAAAGTATACAATGGAGAGGTTGGGATCATCTTTCTAGACTGTATAGTTTTTTGAAGGCAACCAAGTTAATATTTAATGTTTAATATAATTCTGTCTTTGTATCAGTTATGGGAAAATTTTAATTATTGAATGTGACTGCCAAGGTTGAAGTTTGGGAAATCTAGAGTCATTTTAAAAATAACAACCCATAGCTTAAAAGAATATTAGAGAGGGAATAAGAGAACTTAACGATCATTGAGCCCCTACAGTGCACCTGCTAATGGGGTTGGCATTTTCTACATTTTTGGGGCAGGGGTTAAGATTTACTTGGACCTTAAACTTGAGCTCAGAGAACACCTCCTCTGTGAAGCCGTCCCTGATTATCTTTTCCTGCTTATAATACCTCATACAGGCCTCTTTTATTGAACTGTTCACCCTACATATAATTATTGTTTACATGCCAACTTTCTCCACTCAACTCCTTTACAAGCGCCTTTACAGCACCTGATGTATAACTGGACTCTCACGTGTATTGAATGAATTAATACATGTTAGTCTTTCGTTAGTACATCCCAAGTGGCTATTAATTAAGAGGATGAATCATGTTATCGACTGGAATTCCCTTAGCAAAGCCTTAGATGATCACAGCTTTAAAATGTGTAGTTTTACTCACATATTAGTTCACTGCTCTCATTAAAGACATGCAACATTTTATTTGATAATCCAAAGATAACTTGTTCATAAAAATAATATTTTAGCTTCATTTTTTAAAAAGCTAACAATTGTTTATATCTTTGTTTCAAAATTAGATTTGGAATCTGTATATAAATATACATATAGGCTCTGATATGGTTTGGCTGTGTCCCCACCCAAATCTCATCTTGGGAAGCCCCTCACACTTGGTTCTCATTCTGTCTTGCTTGCTGCCGTGTAAGACATACCTTTCGCCTTCCACCATGATTGGGAGGCCTTCCCAGCGATGTGGAACTATGACTCCATTAAACTTCATTTTCTTTATAAATTACCCAGTCTCGGGTATGTCTTTATCAGTAGTGTGAAAATGGACTAAACAGGCTCCGAATCTAATACATGTATATTTTTCCATTTGGACACATATCTAATCACAGAAAGAAAAGATTTTTAAAGTTTAGCCATTTCATTATAGGATCTGTTAAATAGAAAACAACAATTGTTCATAGATGTTCAATTTAGCACACTTAATTTTGTAGAATGATTGGTTTTCATTGTGCATCCATCGCTATAGTATTTATTGGTGGAAAATGGGTGATTATAATCCCAAGTCTTCAAAAATGCACAAAGCAAACAAACAAGCAAATGAACATTAATGCATGGTGTTAAGTGAAAATTTTCATAATAAAAGCTTTTTTTGTCATAAGAAGCTGACGTTATCTTTTGGGACAATAATGCTTCTACATAAGGTTGTTCTCAATTGTGTACAGACTTCCGTAGTAAAATCTGGGTACCTGGTCATCATATAGTTGAATCACCATGGGGAAGAAAATACCATCTGGCAAGCAGGGGAGTTCAGAGAAATAACTTGCAGAATATTGTAACTCTTGATGCTCTTTAAGATGGACTATCCTACTCAGTGCAGTGGGAGGGCAGTGGCATAAAGGGCCAGTCTGAGTTTCCTTGTCTCCGGAAGCCTGTCCTGTTTTGACATCTATTCCTGGAAACTTCAGGCATATTCAAGTCTCTAGAGTTGGATTTCTCAAAATGACTTTCCACCTGGGTATTTATAAGCCAGGAGCCAGTTGTCCTCCACCTGATGGAATATGTCTGCCACAGTTTCATTTCCATCTCAGAACTGTTTTCCTCTAAGGGAAAAATTCTGAGGTAATGTTATCTGTGCAAACTTCATAGACACTTTTGAATCCAGGTTGTCATCACATTACTAATTTAATCTGTTTATATTTTATACCCCTACCCACTTCCAAAAATGATCTGAGACTTCTAATGCCTACAAAAATCTTATTTTATACAGGAAAAAAGTGTAAAAATTCTGCAACCTAAAATATCTTCAATTCAGTTTTTATTGCATCTTACTCCAGAAGCAGAGCTGTAAAATATCTAAATTTAAATCCTTTTTAGAAAACGTGAGGATTTTCCAGTGTGGGTGGCAGCTTTGTTCACTATGATGCCCAGCCATCAGAAAGCCCAAAGAATTCAAACTGGTTCAAATGAAGTTCAAACTTTAAAAATATATAAATAATTAAAGACCAACCCAACATCTGTTTTTTTTCCATTCTTACTTCCCCCAACTCTTTCTTCTCCTGTTTCACTGCCTTTCACAGCCAAATCATGGTTTGAGAAAATAAATACTTGCAGACTTGATCTTATCTCCTGAAGTAATAATAGCTGATTTTGAAGTCATAGAGAATTCCTGGAGTCTATCTCATGGTCTGTTGAGGAGAACTCTTGGCTTCTGAAAAGAGCTAAGAGTAGGTATAGTTTGACCCACTGGGAATACTGGAACCTTAAAATAAAAATATTGAGTGTATATACAAAATAATAGGCAAATTCATTCTCTCCACATTGGCCCAGGAGCAACTACATTCCTATTGCTGCTTCATCTTGAACTAGGCCCATGTGGCTGTAATAGACCGGTGCATCTGTTTAACATCAACAGAAAGCAAACAGAAGGGCTGTCATCTTTTCCAGTTTGAAACAGATAAAGACAGCGAATCCACAAATGGCAAGCTCCTAAGTGCTTTCTTGTGGGGAGAAATCCTGAAGGGGTCTTTTCCTCCAGGAGCAGCGTGGAGGAGACTTTGAAGCAGGAATACCACCCCACCCTCACCCACTCACCCATGTCCGTTTATTTTGGACATGCTACAGTAAATCCTCCCCGAGACATGCGCTGCTCGTGTTTCATGGTGAGCAAACACAGCTTCCGTTTGTTTGGTGATATTCTCCTGCTCGCTGACCCTTGGATTTGTACTACCCTTCAAAAGAAAGCGGCCATGTGAGGGGCTTTGTTTGTGTTTACCAGCCTGTGATAATGCTCGTTTCTGACTAGAAACCCACTCTGTTTGTATAGGGGGGCTTCTACTGAGTAAACCTGGCTGCAGGCAGTGGAGTGTACAGGTACATCTCCCCAACGTCTGTGAAGGGCCAACTGTGGAGGCCTCTCTGGGACAGTTCTGGGATACTGCAGTTGCTTCACAGCTTCCCCAGCTTATTGCAGGAACGCCTGGAGTGTCAAGAATACCTCCATCTGTAATATGCTGAGTTATAAAGTAAGTGGTTAGGGTGGCTAAGCCTGTTGTTATCTCCCAATCTCCACTCCTGGGCAATTGTGAAGCCATCGGAGTGTGTTGGGTTAACTTTTCAGTCCTCCAGACTGCCACAGTGAACCCAGTGGTCATAATCCCCTGGACGGTTCAGGTGAGTTCCTGGTCTTCCAGGATAAGCCTGCCTCCCTGCCTGCAAGGAAAACTCATCCACCGGGCTATGTGGAGATGTCTGCAGCTCCTGCTTAAGCCTCCCTTTGTGCCCTGATCACCTTAAATTCAAGCCTGACTAAAGAATAAGAAACCAAGGGAAATAACATTTATAATGATAATAATTAATTGTTAATAGATGGATGGGCTGTCTTATACCTATGGCTTGCAGTATGGAGAGGAAGTGAAATAATAACACTAAACAAAACAGCAGGATAGAAGGAAAACCTGAAGAAGAGATTGTTTTGAAATGAATTCCAGGAGGAGAAAATGACTAATACTGAATAGAATCTAATTCTATTCTCTAGGCTGGTATGCAAAAGTCCAAGGTCTGAAAAGCACACAGGGGATCTACCTTTAAGGTTCTTATTCTGTCCAGGCAAGCCCTCATTATGTGGATGATATGTTAATACCATACCCACAAGTCAGGTATAGAAAGCTGGGATGGAGAAGGAAAATAAGCCTGAATTAAACCACCGCAGGATGATAGTATGTTAATACTGTACCCTCAAATCAGGCATAGCAAGCTAACAGTGAGAGGAAAATAGCCTGAATTAAGCCACATCAGCATGGAGACCTTTTTCATTGCTATCTCTGTATTTATGTGTCATATGTCTAAAAACACAATGGGAAGTACCATACATTTTTCATTGTGCTTCAGAGATTGCTATAGCCAAGGCTCTACCTGAAGCTAAATAAGAAAATATTCTAATTTCCTATTTTTTCAGCTCAAATACAGTAGTTATTTCAGAGGTCACTGAGAAGGAGGGCAGGTATATTTGCATTATGCCTGTGGATGTGTTGCCAAGCACATCATCTATCTGTTGACATAAGAGCCAGCTTTGTCTGACAGCACAGACATCAAAGCCTCCTCATGGAAAAACAGCCCCAAATTTGGAAGAGCCTTTTTTATAATTTCTAACCATTTCATTATGGTATTAAGGTGCATTAATTTCTTCACAGTCATGTGGATATAGGGTTGTATTCATTGACTTAAGTTGACAACTTCCTTTTTGCTAAAGCTAGTTAGGAAAAAGCACTTCAAATGGGTTTCTAATGATCTCATAAACACTGTGTTTCTTCTGATTGCTAAGTAGCTTCCTTTCCTTTCTTCTCTTTTTAATTCTCAGCTTCCAGTTCCTCTTCATTATGGTTATGAACAGCTGAACTTAGGCTCTGAAGTGTTATTTTTCTAGTCTTCTCAGAAACATGATGACTTTATCAGTGATTATGGACAGAAGGATGAATTGTCGCTGAGCTAGAGGGAGCCAGTTACAACTTAGATTCCAACTATAATTGAAGAACTTCTTTTTGGACCAATAACAATAAACTTTCTTAATAAAGATGTGGATGGTGCCATGTTCCAAAAGAAATGGCAAAAACAAAATTACTTAAAAACTTCAAGTTTTATATTTAATGAGTAGCTATTGTACACCAGAAGGAAACTGAAAAGCTACATCTGCCTGAAAAAAGGTACATATCTGAAAGCCAGTAAATCTGGTATTTTAAATTCCTGAATGCCAAATTGAATTGACTACATCCATGATCTGCTCAGGTGGGAAGTAAACTCCTGTTAAAGATCCTTTTGGTGACCTGTGGTGGGTATGGTATTTAAAGAAACAGCAGATGAGTTTGTGGCCATGTAATACACAGCCCCCACAAGCTGCAATATCTAAACTACCACCAAATACTAAGAGAAATTAATGCCACGGGCAACCAAGTACTGCAGATGCTCTTGCAGCTCTCTGTTCTGCACCAATTTAGGCAGAGAAGAAGCCCTCAATTAGAGATCTGCTCGTGGAATTAAATTAGCAGGACTAGCAGGACAATCAGAGTTGAAACACATGGCCAGCCACTTTAAGACATTTATTTTTCATTCTTCTTTGCAGATACAACTAGAAATAAAATTAGTGAAAAGAGCATGGCATCTGTTTTATTAAAGGAGTTTCCCATGTATCTTTGTAAGAGATTGTTTTTCTAACAATACACACTTTCTTCCAAGTTTCTACGATATTTACACAGAATCTACTGAGGATTAAATGTTTTCTAAGAATTTAGCATTTCCCGTCAGAGTTTTAGACAATTCCTTGGAACAGCTGTGGACAGAAACCTAGCTACTCCTGTCGCGAATGACCTCCAGTGTTTGGAACATAAAGAGCAAACAAACACTTACTCCAAGAATCGCAGTCCTGGACAGAATATGAACTTTACTGTGTTTTACCTTCTCACAGCAATTTACTGGAAATTAATTTAGTAGTTACCTGACCACTAGCTGTTCTAGAAAATCTAAGCAGATGTGTAATCCAATCAGCACTTCCCAGGACTTACACACACACACACACACACACACACACACGCACGCACGCAGAGGGATAAAATACTAATGGATGCTAGTAAAAGAGTAGGGAGATCAGTTTAAATTTAAAACTATGTGCTTCGTTTTTTCCCCCCATGAATGTTTATTTTACCTTTTAGGTCACTGGTTTCCATAAATTCCCTCTGTCTTAGCAGCATAGAGGATATTTTTAAACATAGCTCTTATGCTGGAGTGTACATTAAATATTTGTTCAGCTGATTAAAACAGTTCTACATTTATTTAATGTTTGAACAGTAAACAGTTTATTGAAAACTGAAATGTCTTTTTATACATACATGTATGCTCACACAGACACACCTCTCAATAAGCGGGGCTTCTCCTATGAGGTCTCTCCACTTAGATACTACTGAGTATAAAGAGCCCTCAGATAAACACCATTTTCAGACACAAGTTATCCAGGGAAGGCTGGGCTTCTGGCAGGGCTGGTCCAGGTTTCGGGTGAGCAGCCAGAGTGAGTGGGCAGGAGTGATGGTAACGGGATGGTGAGTGGCTTAAAACCAGAATAAGAGTTTTATGCTGACAGAGACACTTACCTTAAGAAAAAAATATATATGGTCTCAGATATTAAAGACAGCTCAGAGGCATTCTCAGTGGTAACATTCTCTGCCCTTTCCCCTGGTTCATTAAAACAGAAGGTGTTTTGACCTCACATAAACTGAGAAAGGTTGAGATTACTTGGAAGAAGACAAACAAACAGAAAATAAACTTTGGTGCAGCAATTTTGCTTTATCATCTATGGAGCCTGAGTGAACCAGAGAGGAAATAGTCACACTGTTTATGCTAGCATCTGCAATCTCCCATCCCAAGGAGATTGTACATATTACCCTATTCATTCTCATCATACGTCTGCTCAACAAGGCACGTGTGTTCTCTCAGTACACTCTTATCAAGCATGGTGCTGTAGGGTGTAGTGGTTAAATAAGACTATTGGCTTTTGTCATATATGGACTGCCAACTTTGAGGGTTACATTGCAGCATTTTAAAATTCTGTAATATTATCAACTGCATGTAGTATAATTTAATCTCTTATTACTTGCCAAGTTTTAATATTATGTAATACCTCAGATTCTGCATTCTGAAGAGTATCATTCATTGTAGCATTAGTTTGTAAATTCACAGTTAAATAAGGCTCTCATTTTAGAAATAGGCAAATATATGTGAAAGAATAATCATTGATTTATTACGTGACAGCACATTAAAAATATGTCCTTGAGCTAGAAGTCCATAAATGGAGAAATGGTTAAAGCATGAGGCAAAAATAAAGTGGAATATTATGTAGTGCTTAAAAGGAATGAGGTGAATTAATATGTGCTGACATGAGGGCATGCCTAAGATACAGTTTTAATGAAAAAAAAGCAAGTTGTAGAACACTGTGTCTGGTAAATGACATTTTTTGCTATAAAGAAGACAAATACATTCATACATCTACATGCTTTAGAGACATGGAACATTTCTGGAAAAATAAACAAGAGACTGATAATAAACGGTCACAGGTGGAAAGTGAACATGTGGCAGGGTGAGACTTTAACTTTTTACATTATGCTATCTGACCTATTTGACTTCTAATACACAACTTATAAAATCTATGCAAAATAGCTTATAAAATTACTAAAAGTATGTAAGTAAATTTATATGTTTATAAATTTAAAAACCTAGTTCAAAAATAATGTTAACCAGTAAGAACTTACTTCATATACTGAAATAAGCACCTCTCTTTACCAACAAGTTTCAAAACGGACATTTGCTCATGAGTTCAAAGTGACATTATACAGGTGACCAGTCGTAGGTTGGTCAAGGCAGATGGGCTGTAAAAATTCTAATTGTAGATTTTTGTTGCTTTGGGGTTCTCTTAAAATTCTTATACAACAATGTTTACAGTTTGGCTTCCTTTTTTCCTTATAACTTCATATAATTAACTTTTTATTGGGCATCCTCAACTCATTGGGGATAAGAACATGAAACAATTTCATTTTTCCAAGCACTGCTTAACCATGTTCTGCCCAAATGACAATAAAGATCCCTTAATGACATTTTGGAAAGCTTGGTGGTTTTCCAGGCCCTTTAATCAAAGTCTGGCTTATAACTAGTTGGTGTTTGGAAAGGCTACTAAGAAAGAGATTAGAGAATTCTCTTCTCAGATTTTATCTTAGTTTCTCCCTTAACTTTAGTGCTACCTCTAACATTAGACATACCCTGAGTTGAATTTGTACCAGACCTTCCCTTTCTAGGACCTGATTCCTGCAATGCTAAAGTATAGGAAAGACACTGGGGGAAAAGGGCACCCATCTCTTGATGTTTATCCATGGCCGATCTTTTTCTGTGGGTTGTTGTTGCTTCTCTGGCCAACGCCGGCTGGCCTCAGTGCCCAGTCATCCACATACCTAGGGTGCATGTGTAAGTTTTTGCAGGGCCCTTTGGGGCTCCACACATCTCCTTGTCTTCTTCCACCCTCCACCCATCAACGAGCTGCTGTTGTTGTCAGTACACACCACAGCTGCTTGCTTCTGGCATTTTGTTTGCCTGTCAGACAGACTTCTTGCCCTGCAAGTTGACCCTGGTCCAGATATCTTCTTCAGTGTCCACTAAACTCAGAGGAAACGTTAGCCTCTTTGCCAAGCTCAATAATAGGAAGGCTGGCAGCTCCAATACCTCCCCTTCTCTTCAACCTCTCATCTCTCAATTCATGTTTCCCTAATTCAGCAAAATAAAGGGCAGAGCAGCAAGTCCACTACCTAGGCCATGTCTATAAGGAGAATGATGTGCAGGATCTTATCTTTGCAGGCATCCCCATTCATTTTAAGTGATTCTCTTTGAGGACTCTTCACTTGGCTTTAAGACAGCAGAAAAAAAAAAAAAAAAACTTCTTAACCTGAAAACATAATATTCTCAAGGCTGCTGCCACCATTGATTCTCATAACTTTCTCTCTCTTCCCCTTCCCCCAGCCTTTTCCTTAAATTTGCAGGCAGGAGATGGGAGCTGGGGTGAAGGATGGGGTTGTAGCACCCAGTATTTTTAGGTGACTCTTAGAAAGGTCTGGTAGCTGGTTGGTTCCACTTGTTGATGGTTCTTTAAAAGGTAGAGTTGTTAGCTTTTCTTTGGCTTCAGCTTTGAACTCCAGCTGATTGAAAATTGCCATTCAACATGCATTTACATTCATCTGTTAAAAGACACTCCTTCAGTATCAAGACAGTGGCCAAGGCTGGGCGCGGTGGCTCACGCTTGTAATCCCAGCACTTTGGGAGGCTGAGGCGGGCGGATCACAATTGGCATTGCTATCTAATGGTGATAAGAAGAGTTGTGCCTTTGGTACATAGCATTGCTCACATCCATGAAAATTTGTAAATTGAAACCTTTGTAATTTGAAAGATAGTAACTTCTATACTTCTTTATTCAATGGACTATTATGCCAGCCCCTGCCCATGTTGCAGGAGTTAGAGATGAATGGGAGGGATAAAGTGAAGCCATTTTGTCCTTAAGAAGCATAATGTCAAGTCACCTGTTGTGTACTGTTTTACAAAACAAAGCAGTAAATGCTGAGGGGATGCAAAATAAAGGGGCAATCTGAATCCATGGAAGTAGATATGTAGGACTTCAATAGAGCAAATGAGTTTGGTTGGTGTTTGGAGAGGCTACCAAGAAAGAGATTAGAACCTTGGTTTTTAAATGTGTTTAGTAGCACCTACACCTACACAGAGGAACTCAGGTTATTACTGTAAAATGGCAAGGAGAGCAATGGGGTCCTCAAGAGACAGAGACGACAGTCCCCCATTCCTGTTTAAATAGAATAGTTCTGCTTTTACCCATTTGATGAAATCAATTTCTATCTACAATTCCATTTTCTGGAAGGATTTGCAGGTTTAAAAATGTGGAAACTACTGGGTTATGGGATAGTAAGGCACTAGATGCATAGCAAAGGGTGTAGGTGCAGATAGATTAGTCGGGTCCTGAGCATCACTTTCAGGAATAATGAAATGAGGGGAAGAGCAGCAGGGTGTTGACGGGGGAGATAAATTGACAAAAAACTTGAATGACTGACTTGAAGGTTTTCAATTTGAAAACTTACACTGCAGAAGGATTTTGCACAAAGAATTAGAAAAGTAATATTTAAGGAAGATTATTCTAGCTGTACATGACATGTCTGGTTGAATGTATGTGTCTGTGTGCGCCAACACGGGTCCCAGTGGGGACTCAGTCTATAATCTTCCCACTGCAGCAGATGTTGATGGTAAAATCAGGAAATCAAACCAGTAGCTCTAACTTCTATTCTGTTCTGTCTCTTGAGTCTAGTTTCTAACCAAGGTGAATCCCTAAAGCTTCCTTGCCTTGAGACATGTATTTTAGAACAGGATGTCTCACTTTCCAGAACTCCTCAAGTGAGTCTAAGACAAGGGCTCCTTTCCTCCTCTGCAATGGCCAACTGCCCCACCTCCTTCTCACCCCCACCCTCTTAGAAAGGGGGCTACGTCATAAAAACAGGAAATCTTTTCAGGCTATAACCAAAATGAGCTGCTTAAAGTAATCTCATTGCTGCCAAATGTTCAGCAAAGCCTCAACAGTGTTTAGGAGGAATCTTGCCGAATCCCTCAAGTAATGATGTTGAAAACCACAGGATGCCGTGAGCTTCGCCACAGGGAGCCTTCTGACACATTTTGGCAGATGGCAGTGTACACACTTCTTTTATGCACAATGCTTCTCTAAATTAAAGATGATTTTTCAAAAACAATTCTCTTAAAGAAGGATAGAGTGAAGAAAACCTCACACGTACTCAGCTGTAGACGGCCTCATATTTACATAAGCCATAAGGAAATTAAAAGTCGTGGTGCCATGGTATGTTTTTTAATAAGTCTTATGAATGTCAAATACTGAGAAAAATTAAGTTTTCACCTTCTACCGAGGTGAGAATTCTCTGAGGCCTGGGGAACTAGCAACCTAGAATTTTAACACCATCTTACATCATTAGAATGATAAAATGACCATCCCCCAATTTGATCTGTGAATAAAATAGTTTATATACTTATTGTTTTTTGTTAATTACACATACTTTTTGTTCATGCTCAGAATTTAAAATAATGAGAAATCTTTGCCTATGAATTCAGCTTCGGCAATTAATCCAAAGGCTCAAAATAGAGCTTAGTGCCTGGGTATCCAAGAGCTGACTGACAACTAGTTCTTATAATGGCAAATTCTGTCAACAACCAGATGTTTCATACAAAATGCTGACATTTCAAAAACTGTTGTTCCACCGAGTCAACCAGATTGACTGGCAGTTTGCTTTTCACAGACCCAGTACATACTTTTTTATTGAGCATCTGTATTGTTTTTATTTATTTTTTTATTTTTTGAGAGCTTATAGATGAACAAGGACACACGTCGTCCTCTGAAATGTCCTCAGTCCCAACACTTATCCACTGTGTTTCTTGTGTCTCCTCATTTGCATTCTGAAATGTGATACCTATTTCCAATTGACCTCACCAAGGTAGTCTGAAAAGATCATGCATTTCAAGAGTCAAACACAGGTGGCTAGCTCAAAATCTCCACCATTCCTCTATTTAACAAATGCATTCAGTGCAAGGCACTGTCCTAGGACCTCTGGGAAAGGCACAAGTGTAGAAAACCTGATTCAGTTTAGTTGAATTTAGAATTTGGTGGGGGGATATGGGAGGGTAGTGGATACAGAGCTATGCACAGAATTTAGGAAGAAAGTGGAAAGTGCTCTGATGTAATATCAACAGTCAACATTTCTTGCATATTCTCTATAGAACAGACATTTGGCTAAATGCTTTACATCCATTATTTCACTTGATCATATCAACAACACCACAAGATCGATTTTATTTTACTCATTTTATAGAAGTGGAAACGAAGACTTAGAAAGTTTAAAACATTTGCTAGGTGTCATACAGCTATAACAGTCAGAGGTTGAACTAGTACTTAAGTCCAGATTTTTACATTTTAAAGGCCTTTGCTCATAATGAACACACTTTACTCTTTCCAGTGTCTCCTTATCGGTATGTTTGCTATGGTATTCAGTGGAGGCAGTAAATATTTCAGAACTGGGAGAAGATAAAAGTTTAAGAAGTGGTATTTGGCCTAGGTTCTGCAGGATTAGTACAAAGGAAGGAGAGAAGAGAAATTTAAAAAGAAGGAACAGTGGGAGCAACAATGTGGAGCCAGGAAATGCAGGGTCTTGTATAGGATAGCTGGAGATGGGCATCCCTGAAAGAATGTCTCCCAGATCTTCTAATATATCTGACTGTAGCATCTTAAACTGTTAGCCAGTCATGCGAAATCTTTCAGTTGCTCAGTCATACTGGCAACTATTTATGTGTGTGTGTGTGTGTGTGTGTGTGTGTGTATGAGTGTGTGTGTATTCCTTCTTGGACAATTAACAAATTTGACTGGAGAACAACTGCAGAAGGATGGGTTGGCTTTTGCTGACATATGGTCCAGAATTTGCCACCATCAATGCATATGCAACATGGCCATAATTTCTTAGAAAATGAATTTTGGCCCACTGAAAAAGAACTGAAATGGAAAACTGAACAACAAAGTTTGAACATTAGCCTCCCTTTGCAATCACTTGCAGGTCACATGTATGTTTTACTTTTTGCTGCTATGGCTAATGTCTTTCACTTTGGCATGGTGCAGTACCTTGTTTTCCTTGGCATCACTTGCTATTAGAATTAGGGCATGCTGTTTTCTACCTGAATGTAAATGTAAAAAATACTATTTTCATATGTATACATGTCTAAGAGGAAGGATGATTGGTGGCCTTTCCATCCAATATATCTTCAAAATGCAAAGTAAACTTGCCTTGGCAAAAACAAAAATTCTCTAGACTTTAAAGCAGAACTCACTGATTACAGCTTATCAGCTCTGATCCTTTGGCTTTTCCTTGCTTCATATATCTTTGGAACTTTCTCCAATTGCCACACAGATCTTAATCAGAGATGGCATTATTCTGTTCCCCGAAAAGGTAAGGAGTCAAATGATGAGGATGACATAGGCCGAAAGAACAGGGTCTTCCCTGTAAGGAAACCTTAACAAAAAATTACAATTTTAAAATGCACTAAGAATTTTTTAAAGTAATCAGGGCTTCTTTAGCCTCATCTCACTCTGAATAGCTCTACTCAGCCAGCACCTCTGAGAAATCATGAAGTTGGGAGTTTTCTCCCCGTGACAGAAGAGTCCACAAACATGGTTGTTCTCTGCTTTCATTCTTGGCACATGCAAATGAGAAATCATTTTGAACCTGAGAGTGGCACACAATGCCACCTGTTCAGTTTAACCTAATAGGTGGAGAAGTTATTTTCCTTCATATATAAAAAGAAGGGATAACAAAGATCTGAATGCAAAGAAGAATGCATGGATAGGAACTTCCATTGTCCTCATATGCAATGTGAGACTGCTATGAATGTCTGGGAAGGTCTGTTCCCTAAAGTTGAAACTGAAGCAGAACCTGATTCTGAACACTCAAAAAGACACATGCACACGTATGTTTATTGCGGCACTATTCACAATAGCAAAGACTTGGAACCAACCCAAATGTCCAACAACAATAGACTGGATTAAGAAAATGTGGCACATATACACCATGGAATACTATGCAGCCATAAAAAATGATGAGTTCGTGTCCTTTGTAGGGACATGGATGAAACTGGAAAACATCATTCTCAGTAAACTATCGCAAGGACAAAAAACCAAACACCGCATGTTCTCACTCATAGGTGGGAATTGAACAATGAGAACTCATGGACACAGGAAGGGGAACATCACATTCTGGGGACTGTTGTGGGGTGGGGGGTGGGGGGGGCGGGGACAGCATTAGGAGATATACCTAATGCTAAATGACGAGCTAATGGGTGCAGGAAATCAACATGGCACATGGATACATATGTAACAAACCTGCACATTGTGCACATGTACCCTAAAACCTAAAGTATAATAAAAAAAAAATAAATAAAAAAAATAAATGTATATTGTTCTTTAAAAAAAAAAAATTGCAACAAATTCTGTGCTGGGCCTATAGGGTGCTCTGGAGTAATTGGAATTGGGAGGTTATTCAGAAAATCAAGGTTATCAAAAAGAAAATGAATTGTTGGATAAATTCATAAGTGTCCTCTTTCTAGTGACTCCTAACTGAAATAATTTTCATAGTCTTGGCGTATGTTCAGAAAGATGTCAGTGGAAACTAAGAGTATCACATGAAACTACACAATGGTCCAGATGACATGGAGAAGACCTTGCTTCCCCACTCAATATAACTTGACCCATGGCATTACGTGAGAGAGCCTCTGTATAGCATAGGATAATTGGTTTTCTCATTCCTCCTTAACAATTTTTAACACAGAGGATGAATTACAGGAAAAGAAGATGGCCAGTATCTGAGGTTTTTATGAAGAGATGAATGGGCTTATCATTGAATCAGGGAGCAATTGATAGAGGGAGATGAGTCTAGAAGTGTCCTGTGGAATGCAGTTGAAAGTTCAAGAGTGTGTATAACTGAAAAGGGTGGGGAAATACTGTCAAATTATTCCTGCTAAAATATAAGTTCTACCAGAGTTGAGTCATGGGATGAGAGGTTGAATCCAAGCGTCAGTCTCCCAGTGAAAGGAATTTGTAATGATGCAGCCTCTACCTCTAAGTCTTTGGCTTCGGGGAAATTGTTCTGTGGGAGCTGAAGACTTGGGTTTTAGGCCATGTTGGGAAGATCTCTGGCTGAACTCTATCTGCAAAGAAAGGGAACAAGAAGAGTGAGGTCTTATGTCTAAAGAAAAGACAGAATTTGGGGATGAGACCCTCTAGCAGCATTGAGGCCTCTCCAAGATCTACTATAGCATGGAAGGTGATACTAGAATAGAGATTCAGAGTCCTGGAGATTCTAGAAGTCTGAGCAAAGGTGAAGGGGTTTTTTGTTTGGGTTTTCTTTGGTTTTGGTTTTGTTTTTCTGGTTGTCCCTCCCTCCCAGACTTAATTCTGAATTCCAAGATTTTTAATTTTTTCACTCTGCATGTTATATAACTTAAGGGATTGAGGCTGATTATTTTACTTTCTTATTTTTATTTCACAGATGAAAACTTTTAAAAAGTCCTCTACCCTTTTTAGTCTTGTTCCTTGTCTGGTTGTTAAAGAATATACTCTTCACAATCAAGTATGAGGTACAAGAAGCTTCACTGAAATACAAAAGAGCAATGAACATGGGAAATAAAATAGGAAGAAACTAAAATAAACATCAACAAAGTTTTCATCTAAAATTAAAGCTAGCACACAAGAGAAAGTAGACACAAAGTAGAGAGTTTTGGAAAATACCTGACTTCTTCCTCTGAAAGCCTTGATTTTTAATGTGCACAAAAGGAAAGGTCTAAGACTGGACTAATTCTAGCAAAGTTTGAGAGCCCTGTGAGATTTCCATAGTTCCCCATTTAGTTTGAATCTCAGAAAATAGGCACTTATAATGAAAACATGCACAGACTTTTAACTATAACATTGCTAGCAGGCATTGCTATAATAGCAAGACAATTTAGTGATAATGGGTGAGTAGGAAGAAAATTAAGTAGTTTGCTGAGATACAAACAAGAAAAAAATCCTAAGCCAGAACATATTTGGCTTCGTGTTTAACTTTAAATGCAAAGTCAGTTCATTAGTGTAATTTAACCTTTTCATAAGCTTCTCAGTGATAAATTCCATTAATGCATTGGAAATGCCAGCTGTTAAGAATAGCCCGTGACTATGAGAGGCACTGAAAAGGGTGGGTTGGACTATGATCCCTTCCTACCTCCTCCAGCTCAGCAAAAATGAGTGGATGGCAGGTTTTTTACCTTTCTTGTCTACTGTAAACGTCCTCATTCCACTCCATTCAGCCTGAGCCTTAGGGCAAGACAGGGTTTGCAGCCATTTACTACAATAATAGCAAGACAATTTAGCAGTAATGGATAAGTAGGGAGCAAATTAAGCCATTTGCTGAGATACAGAAATGAAGCCAGAAAATATTTGGCCTCATGTTAGACTTCAAATTCATAGTCAATTCATTAGTGTAATTTAGTCCTTGCATAAGCCTTTGAGTGATAAATTCTACTAATACATTTGAAATGCCAGCTGTAAGAATAACTCATTGAGTGTTAAGTAAAATTAAAAGATGGGCAAGAATAAATCCTTCATTTTCATCTCATATGGGAAGATTTATGAAGGCCTTCCTTTGAGAAGAAGCATCTGTCTGCTCGTTGTAAATTGAGAGTATTAAGGGAAAACACTGGAATATTTTGGTTACATTAGCAAGAGGCATGTATTAACTCAAATGCTTTCGAGATCTTTCCCTTTGGGTTTGAAGATTACTCTTGATGAAGAACATGTGAACTTTCAGAATACATGTCTTTCTTGGGAACAAAGGCCATAGCACAAACAATATTAAGTGGTTGGTGTTTCGGGGAGTGGTTTCTAAGAAATTAGTCGTGTGGGATGTTGGTGACTTTTTTTCCCACATGGATATAGTTTTTTCTATGCTTGTGAGTGTTCCCTTTTAAGCCTGCAGAGGCTGCAAAGACTTAGAACAGGGATAGGAAACATAACCAACCCAACCCATATTTCACTTCCTTAGCAAAAAAAAAAAAAAAAAAAAATTAATTCATTTCATCAATTTCATCAGTTAGTTTCTCTCACAGGTGTCTTCAAATTTTATAACTTCATAACAAAATAAAATGTTCATTTAAAATGGAGGAAAAGAAGTAAATTTTCTTAAGCAACTATTACATGCTAGAAGATTTGTACAAAGTAGCTCAGGTTTTCTCCAAAATTTTTCTGAAACATGTTGTATTCCCAATTTATAAAATAGGAAACTGGAAAATAATCTTCCCAGGACAACAGCTAATCAGAAGTAAAACCGGGATGTAAACCTAAGTATGCCTGAGTCCAAGGAGGGAGACTCCAACAGAGGTTTTCTGACAGGGGTGAGTTTGGGATATTTAAAACTGACTCATGGAGAGAGGCTTCTGGCCACATGCTGTGTCTGGAGTGACCAGCTCTGCTCTGGTCCTCTGGCCTTTCTCTCATTGTCTATGTGCTAGTTTTGGCCACAGCTGTGTTCTTAAACTCTTCCTGCTATGAATTGTCATCCCTGGCTAGAGACCCTGGGACTGACCTTTTTCTGTCCTCAACTCTGCTTTACGTTTGCAGGAAATATATATTAATAGATATGCTGCCCAGTTCCACACTTGGGCCCAGACAATTTCACTATTCAGAGGATCACGCTGTAGAAGGTACACTTCTGGACTACCTCTATCCTTGACCCTGCCCATTGGGATTGCCAGGCTTAGTGAATAAAGATATAGACATCTAGTTAAGTTCCAATTTCAAACAAGTATTTAAAAGTATAAGTATGTCCTATGCAGTATTTGGGACATACTTATACTAAAATAGCATTTATTATTTACCTAAATTTCAAATGTAGTGGGGCACCTTGTATCTTTTCTTGTGCTTCCTTTGGTCTTGGCACCTATGACTGGCAGAAAAAGGAGCCAATGGCAGAGGGTACCATATGACTGGGATGGGTCTGGGCTTGGGGCAGGGAGAAAAGAAGGAAAAATTGGGCGTTACATAGGGAAGAGCTGTGATGCCTTGCTTGAAAGGGAAAGACAAGGGCCTCCACCAAGCCTGCAGGTGAGAGGAGGGGTTTGGATGCAGAGAGAATGGGAACCATGGGACTTTGGACAAGCAACTTTACTCTCTAAACCTTGGCCACCTCCTCTACAGAGTGGCACTAATGATTCCTACGTTGTGGGGTTAAGCTGCACTATTAAAAGAGACAATATGTTTAAAAGTCTCACCCATAATATGGCACATGAGCTCATTAATTTTACCTGTTACATTCAGTTTGAGCTTAGTAGAGTTCCTAACACAGTAGACACTCAATGAGTCCATGGAGCTCTAATTATGATTATTGCCAACTCTTCCTCGGAAGTAGCTCTGAGGCAGTCCTTCTCGATGTCACTTAAAGGACGGAGAAAATATGCAAGGAGGAATGAGTCAGAGGCGATGCTGATACAGAGCATTTTTGCATAAACGGAGCCCAGAGTTCTTTCTAGGGAAAAGAGAGAAGGTCATGGACCTTCCTAGGCTGTGCCTGGCACTGGTGGAGCTGAAGCCTGGGGAACAGCATCTGACTCTGTCCATAAACTGGCCGTTAGGAAAGATGTGAAGCTGCTGTGTCTCCCTGCTTTCCGCCCCATCTCCTCCTGCCTCCTATTGTGGTAGGAATAGAAGTACTTAGAAAGCCATGGAAAGACCTTGTGTCATCTTCAGATAACTGAGGACAGGAGGAAGCAGCCCCTGCCTTTAGCCTTAGAGCAGAGAGTGCGATGTGAAACCCACGAAGAGTGGGGGTGAAAGAGAGGCAGGCAGCAGGACAACTCCCTGGAAGCCAGTGAAAAAGGGGTGGCTGGGAAGCCACTCATTCCTGAGGAGGGTCTCATGGATTGACCTGGGAGAGAGGCTCATGGTGCTCTTAGCAGCCAGAGTCATTAGACAGAGAAGAATCAGAGCAAGGGCGATGGGGCAGACAGGATGATTAGCGGGGATCTGAAGTGTTCCACTGCCATCATTGCTCCTCCTGTCCTGGGAAGAGAAATGACATGGCCATCCCACATAGGATACACACATTATTTCCCCCAAATCACCAATGATAAGCCACACTGGCTGGCTTTTATACACTTTCCCCGAAAGCCTGGGAATTTAACCACTATTAGTACTAATGACTCTATGGGGAAAATGTTTTCTGACTCTCCCATTCTCTCATTTCCCCACTGACCAAGACATGAATTTCTAAAATGCAAACTGTGCCCAGAAAGGGAATGGTTAATGCTGTTTACCTGAATAGAAAAAAGATGACTGGTGCCTGCCCTGTTTTGTTTCAGACACAAAAGCAAGTGATGCCTTGGAACCAGATCAAAGAGGGCTCCGAGTGCATGCTGCACAGAGCAGGCAGTGACCCTGGAAGGTTCGATGTCCCTGGGAACATTCCCACTTTAAGTTGGACAGACCTTGAAGCACATCTGCGCCAGCATTTGCACGTTCGTGTCTCCCTTACATGCCTCTCCTCCTGTTTGTTTGGTAAGGGCCTCTCTTTCCTGTAGCCATTCATCATGGTTTTCAGGGAATATCCATCCCTGTTTCCAGGAC
>NW_026652285.1:55738524-55751819 GCF_009828535.3 Hylobates moloch | reverse complement strand
TTTTTTTTTTTTTTTTTTTGAGATGGAGTCTCGCTCTGTCACCCAGGCTGGAGTGCAGTGGCGCGATCTTGGCTCACTGCAACCTCTGCCTCCCAGGTTCAAGCAATTCTCCTGTCTCAGCCTCCCCAGTAGCTGGGACTACAGGCACACACCCCCAGGTCTGGCTAATTTTTGTATTTTTAGTAGAGATGGGGTTTCACCATATTGTTCAGGCTGGTCTCAAACTCCTGACCTCAGGTGATCCACCTGTCTTGGCCTTCCAAAGTGCTGGGATTACAGGTGTGAGCCACTGCACCCAGCCATAGGGTCTAATTTTTTAATTTTATTTTTCAAGAAAATATATATTGATCTTTTATGAACTTCAGTATTGTTATTTGAATGATATTGTCAGGTTTTAAGGGCAAGGACTGTCTTATGCTTTTGTATCTCACAGAGCACTTTTCAATGCTTAGACTCAAGGGTGTTCTTGCAGATATATAGTTTGCTCACATGTTTACAGAAAACATTGACTGCCACCTGATTAAACTTTAACTACAACCACCGCCATCATCACTGCACACAACTCCACTGTCACCACCTGGGATCACCACTGCCACTGGAAATTTTGTACAGCAGTTCAGAGTTTACTAAGTGCTTTCACCTGCAGTATCACAACCACAGCATAAGGGAAATATTACTTATTATTCCATTTACAGGTGATAAAATGGAAGATAAAAAGGATCAGGTGACTTTCCTATGTGGTAGAGCTGTAAGCTGAAATCTTTTTAGGCACTCCCAGAACACACATGTCTATATATTTGTGAGCATGAAGCAATGCGATTGTTTTCAAACAAACACTTAAAAGTGTTGTTCCAATTATGTAATAAACCTCCTCAATTTTGAATGGTATAAAACACAGCCATTTTCGTATGCTCCCAATTCTGTCGGCCAGGAATTTGGCAGGGCATAATGGTAGGGCTGGCTTGTCTCGGTGCCATGAGGCTGAAGCCTCACCTGGATGGATCATATGCTGGGGCCTTGTTTTTTTTGTTTGTTTTTTTTACAACGGATCTTTGAATAATGTTGTTTCATTCAAAATGCTTTTGTTATAATGATAACGAGGAAAAAAAGATAACCAATTTCTTGCGGGGCCACCATCTCCATGGAGTTTGCACGTTCTCTCCATGCTTTCTCCAGGAACTCCGGTTTCCAACTACATCCCAAAGATGTGCACACTTGGTGAACTGGTGTGTCTAAATGATTTCAGACTGAGTGAATGTGGGTGTGGGCGTGAGTGTGCCCTTGGATGGGATGACAACATGTCCAGTGTGAGTTCCTGCCTTGTGCCCAAGCTGCCAGGACAGACTCCAGCCACCCATGTTCCTGAACTGAACTGGAATACTAAATGTACGTATAGCTCACATTTCCTTCAATGTTTAATATGAGAAGTGTTTTGGTCTTTATTTAGAAGTTTGATGATGTTTTTGTAACCAGAAATATGCCGCAGATCTTGACTTTTGCTTATATCAATTAGTCTATAGTATAAATTAGTTTTGGAGTATGTTGTTTTTCTTAAAGACAGTTTCCAAGAATCTGTTGACGGTGTTAAGTGAGGACTTACTATGCGTGGTCAGAGCAGGCCAGTGTGGGGACTGATTATGCAAAGGTACAAATAGGGGTGGTGTCATTCATCAAGAAGATATCTGGGGAGATCAGCTACCGCAGTTATTCCAATTACATTTTTAAATCACAAGTCATGTAAGCAGCCCTTGTGACTTGCTGAAAACATTCCTGGAAATGATGAAGAATGTCCAAAAGAACCTAAACCAGACCTCTTTCCTTGAACAACTCTTTAGGTCAGAAAATCTGTAACTTAAACCTGTAGCTGCCCCTTTTTGGCACTAGTGGGTAGACCTAAGTAAATAAGGCAAAAAACTATGTTTCAGTTGTTCCTGAAGGTCACAGAAATTTCAGAATAGAAAAACTAATGTAGCAAAAGATAGCACAAGCTTCCATGTGATTAACTGTTCTTTTGTGTTTTCTTAAGTGTTTTTATTAAGTAATAAAAGTAAGAGAGAATAGATAAAGCAATTGAGTTTCCTTGGAAGTTGGTATTTGACTTTTAAAAGTGTATTGTGGTATCTACAATAGTCTATTTTTCTTAAATAAACTAAAGTGAGTTTTTGAAGAGGTGGAGTCCTAGTAAAAACAATGGACTCCAGTTTGCTACGACAAATATTTATTGAGCAGCTACTGACGTCAAGCACAGTGCCAGACATCGGATATATCAGAGAGCATGTCAGACATAGTATCAGCCCTCGTGAAGCTTATTATGTAGTGAGGAGAACAAAATAGGCAATTAAAATGTAATGTCACACATATTATGACTGAACAAGTATAAGGAGATGTCAGAGCACAAAGGAGGAACCTGTTGCCCAGGCTCAGTTGTTGATAGAAAATGTAAAATGCACATGACAGAGAGAATCTTTCCTTTTTAAAAGTCTCTACTTTAAAAAAAACTTGTGATGGAATATACATAACATAAAATTTACCATTTTTACCACTTTAAACATACAATTTAGTGGCACTAAGTACATTCACGATGTGCAACTGTCACAACTATCCATTTTTAGACCTCTTTCATCATCCCAAGTAGAAACTCTGTTCCCATTAAACAATAACTTCCGTTCTTCCGTCCTCCCAGCCCCTGGTAGCTTCTTGTCTCTGTTCTACTTTCTGTCTCTGTAAATTTATCTACCCTGTGTAACTTACGTAAGTAGAATCATACAATATTTGTCATTTTATCTTTGACTTATTTACTTAGTATAATGCATCTAAGTTTCACCTACGTTGTAGCATGTATCAGAATTTCATTCCTTTTTACGGCTAAATAGAATTCCATTGTGTGTGTGTGTGTGTGTGTGTGTGTGTGTGTATGCATGTGTTCACGATGGTCTGTGTCCCCCAGAATTCATGTGTTGGAAACATAATCCCCAATGCAACAGTGTTGAGGCCTTCTGAGGTAGGGGTGTGCGTGTGTGTGTGTGTGTGTGTGTGTGTGTGTGTGTACCACAGTTTAATTTGTGTGCATCATTAATCTGTTAATGGGCATGGACTCTGGGGTTGTTTCCACATTTTTACTATTGTGAATAATATTGCTATAAACATTGGTCTGTTTGAATCTCCAGTTAAAATTCTTTCAGGTATATATTTAGGAAAGAAAATCCTAAATCATATGAAAATTCCTTAACTTTTTGAGAAATCACCATACAATTTTTCACAGTGGATATGTCATTTTACATACCAACCAGCAATGAACAAAGCTTATAATTTCTCTAATCCTTGCCAACACTTGTTACTTTTCATTTTTTTGATAATAGTCATCCTTAGTAGATGTGAAGAGATATCTCACTGTGGTTCTGGTTTGCATTCCCCTAATGGCTAGTGATGTTAAGTATGTTTTATGTGCTTATAAACTATTAATATTTGTATATCTTCTGTGGATAAGTGTCTGTTCAAGCCCTTTACACCTTTTTTAATTGGGTTGCTTATTTTTGTAGTTCTTTATATATTCTGGGTATTAATCCTTTATCAAATATGTGATTTTCAAATGTTTTCTCATATTCTGTGGATTGGCTTTTTACTCTGTTGATAAGGTCTTTTGATGCACAATATTTGTTAATTTTCATGAAGTACAATTTGTTTTTTTTCTTTTGTTGTCTGTACCGTTGGTGTCATATCCGAAAAATCACTGCCAAGTTCAATGCTGTGAATCTTTGCCACATGTTTTCTTCTTAGAGTGTATTAGTCTGTTTTGCATTGCTATGAAGGAATACCTGACATTGGGTAATTTATAAAGAAAGGAATTTTATTTGGCTCATGGTTCTGCAGGCTACACAAGCATGGCATCTGTATCTGCTTGGCCTCTAGTGAGGCCTCAGGAGGCTTTTATTCATGGCACAAGGCAGAAGGGAGCAGGTGTGTCACATGGCAAGAGAGGAAGCGAGAATGCCAACATCATTCAATGGGGAAAAGATAGTCTTTTAAACAAATATTTCCAGGAAAACTAGATAGCCACATGCAAATTAATAAAGTTGGACCCCAACCTAAGACCACTCAAAATGGATCAAAGATTTAAAAGTGAGACACAAAACTGTTAACCTATTTAATGTAGGCTGGATGTTTGTCCCCTCCAGAGCTCATGTGAAAATGTGAGCCCCCCCTAGGAGCAGTGGCTCATGCCTGTAATCCCAGCAATTTGGGAAGCTGAGGTAGGAAGATTGTTTGAGCTCAGAAGTACAAAACCTGCCTGTGCAACATGGTGAAACCCTGTCTCTTAAAAACAACAACAACAACAACAACAACAACAACAATACAAAAATTAGCTGAGTGTGGTGGTGTGTGCCTGTGATCCCACCTACTCAGGAGGCTGAGGTAGGAGGATCACCTGAGTCCAGGAGGTTGAGGCTGCAGTGAGCCTAGATCACACCACTGCACTCCAGCCTGGGTGACAGAGGAAACTCTGTCTCAAAAATAAATAAATAGATAAATAAAAGAGAAATATGATCCCCAGTGTTGGAGGTGGGGTCTAATGGGAGGTTTTGGGGTCATGAGGGTAGATCCTTCACGAATGGCTTGGTGCCTGCCCTGTGGTAATTATTACCATGAGATCTGATTATTAAAGAGTGTGGGACCTCCCTACTCCCTCTCATCAGGGTTTATTTCTGGAATTTCTATTTTATTCCATTGGTATATATGTCTGTCTTTATGGCGGTACCACACTGTTTTGATTACTGTAGGTTTGTTGTAAGTTCTTTTTTTTTTTGGGAGATGAAGTTTTGCTTTTGTTGCCCAGGCTGGAGTGCAATAGCATGATCTCGCCTCACTGAAACCTCTGCCTCTTGGATTCAAACAATTCTCCTGCCATCAGGAACTGTGAGTCTTTTAGTTTTTGTTTTTCTGTTGTTGGTGTATAAGATTGCCTGGCTATTCTGGGGTCCCTTGAGATTCTTTGTGAAGTTTAGGATGGACTTTTCTATTTCTGCCAAAAAAAAAAAAAAAATGTCATTGGGATTTTGACAGAGATTCCATTGAATCTATAGATAAATTTGGGTCGTATTTGCATTTTAAGAATATTATCTTCCAAACCATTAAAATGAAATGTTTCTATTTATTCATGTCTCTTTACATTTCTCTCATCAAAGTTTTATACTTTTCATTGTACAAATCTTTACATTTTTGGCTAATTCCTAAGTATTTTATTCTTTATAATACTGTGATAAATGGAATAGAGAAATACAACCAATTTTTTTGTGTAGATTTTATTTCTTGCTACTTTGCTGAATTCACTTGCTTTAACAGTGTTATTGTAGAATATTTAAGGTTTTCTATGTACAAGATGATATTATCTGCAAACAGAAATAATTACTTCTTTCTAATTTGTATGACTTTTGTTTTTCATGCCTAATTGCTCTGGCTAGAAATCCATAACTGTGGAGGTGGTGATAGTGGGCATCCTTGCCTTGTTCCTGATCTTAGAGAAAAAGCTCTCAGTCTTTTGCCATTGAATATAATGCCCTTTATGAATTTTTCATGTTGAAGAAGTTTCCTTCTATTCTTAGATTATTGAGTATTTTTATTATAAATCGGTGTTGAATTTTGTTGAATGCTTTCTCTGCATGAACTGAGATAACTGTACTTTGTAGTCTTTTCCCTTCATTCTATTAATATGGTGTATTACACTGATTAATTTTTACATGTTGAACCATTCTTGCTTTCCAGAAATAAAATCCACTTGGTCATGGTGTGTAATCCTTTTAACATTTTACTGAATTAAGTTTGCAAGTATTTTGTTGAGAATTTTTATATCAATATTCATAAGGACTGTTTTTCTGTAGTTTTTTTTTTCTTGTAATAGCTTTGTCAGGCTTTTAGTATCAGGGTAACACTGACTTCATAGAATGAGTTAGGAAGTATTCCCACTCCTTCAATATTTTTGGATAAATTTAAGGAGGATTGGTGTTAATTCTCTTCAAATACTTAGGAGAATTCACCAGTGAAATCCTCTGGTCCTGGGCTTTTCTCTGTTGGAAACATTTTGATTATTGATTTTATCTCCTTACTAGTTATAGGTCTGTACATATTTTTCATTCCTTTATAAGTCAGTTTTGGTAGATTGTGTGTTTCTAGGAATTTGTCATATTTTATCTAGGTCATCCAATTTGTTGGTGTACAATTATTCATTGTATTCTCTTACGATCATTTTTATCTCTGTACAATTGGTGGACATATTCCCATTTCAGTTTTGATTTTATTAATTTCAGACTTTGTTCTTTTATTTTGAGTATATCTACTACAGTTTTGTTGATTTTTCAAAGAATCAATGACTGGTTTTATTGATTTTCTCTATTGTGTTTCTATATTATTTATCCCTGCTCTAATGTGTATTATTACTTTCGTTCTGTTAACTTTGGATTTGCTTTGCTCTCTTTTTCAAGTTCCTTATGTTATGATATTGAGATCCTTTTTTAAAAATTCATTTTTAGCTATAAATTTCCCTCTTAGCACTTCTTTTACTGCATCCCATAAACTTTGATATGTTGTGTTTCAGTTTTCACTGGTGTTAAGATATTTTCTCACTTTGCTTGTGATTTCCTACTTAAAAACATTGGTTGTTTTAGAGTGCATTGTTATTTTCTACACATTTGTGGATTTTCCAGTTTTCCTTTTGCTTTTGATTTCTAGTTTTGTTCCACTGTGATTGGAAAAGATACTTCATATGATTTTCATTTTTTTAAAGTTACTAAGATTTGATTTTTTGTTATAACATATGGTCTCTCTTGGAGAATGTTCAACTGCACCTGAGAAAAATATGCATTTTTCTGTTGTCGGGTGCAGTGTTCTGTATGTCTATTAAGTTTAATTGGTTTATTGTGTTGTCCAGTCCATTTATTAATTTATTAATCTGCATGTTCTATCCATTATTAAATATGGGGTATTTAAATCTTCAACAGTAATTGTAGAATTGTCTATTTCTCTCTTCAAGTTTATCAGTTTGTTTTATGTATTTGAAGTGCTCTGTTGTTTGGTGTACATATGTTTATAATTTCTAGGTCTTTTTAATTAGTTGGCCTCTTTTCCAATACGTAGTGTCTGTCTATGTATTTTGTAAATTTTTTTACTAAAAAATTTATTTTGTCTGATATTAGTATAAAAACTCAACTCTTTTTGTTATTATTTTTAGGGAATGCATTTTTTTCATCCTCCCACTTCAACCTATTAATATTTGTACCTTTAGATCTAAATGGGTCTCTTACAAAACACCATATAGTTGGATCATGCTGTTTTGTCCATTCTGGTAATTTTTATCTTTTCACTGGAGAGTTTAATCCTTTTACATTTAAAGTGAGTACTGACAGGGAAGGATATACTATTGCAATTTTCTTATTTGTATTCTGTATGTCTTGTAGCTGTTTTGCTTCTAATTTTCTCCTTTACGGTCTTCCTTTTTATTTAGTTATATTTTTGTAGTGACATATTTTTATTCCCCTCTCATTTCCATTTGTGTCTATTCTAGAGATAATTTCTTTTTAGCTACCATGGCAATTTCATATAACATCCTAAAGTTATAACAATCTAATTTGAATTGATAACAGCTTAACTTCAGTTGCATAGAAAACCCTACTGCTACACCACCCTAATCCCCTGTTATGTTATTAAATATTACAAATTACATCTTTATCCATTCTGTGCCAAATTATAAATATCTATAATTATTTCTATGCATTTGTTTTTTAAGTACTGCAGGAAATAAAAAGTGGAATTATAAGGCAAAATAATGAAAGCCAAATTACTGGCTTTTACATGCATTTACCTTTACTAGGGATCTTTATTGCTTTATATGGCCTCAAGTTCCTCTCTAGCATCCTTTCATTTCAACCTAATGGACTCCTTTTTGTGTTTCTTACAAGGCAGGTCTAATGACAATGAACTCTCTCAGCTTTTGTTTATCTGGAAATGTCTTAATTTCTACCTCATTTTGAAGGGTAGTTTTGCCAGATATACAATTATTGGTTGACTGTTTTTTCTTTCTTTCAGCTCTTTAAATATGCCATTGACTTCTGAACTCAAATATTTCTGATGAGAAATTGGCTGGTAATCTTATTGAGAATTTTTTTTATGTGACTAGTCTCTCTTGCTGCTTCAAGGCTCTGTCTTGGTTTTTGCTTTTGACAGTTGATTATAATATATCTTCTTGTTGGTGTCTTTGAGATTAACATACTTGTAGTTTGTTGTGCTTCTTGGATTTGTAGATTCATGTCTTTCATCCAACTTGGGAAGCTTTTGGCCACTATTTCTGCAAATATTCTTTCTGCCATGCTCTCTCTCACTTCTTTTTCTGAAATTCTCATTATGCATATATTGATCAATTTAACGTTGTCTTACAAATCCCTTAGGCACTGTTCATTTTTCTTTATTATTTTTCTTCCTGTTTCTCAGACTTGATAATTTTAATTTTCTTGTCTTCAAATTGGATGGCTACTTTTCTCTCTGCTCAAAGCTTATATTGAATATCTCCAGTGAATTTTTAATGTCAGTAATTATATTTTTCAGCTCCAGAATTTCTGTTTTATTCATTTTTATAATTTCTATCTCTTTATTGAAATTCTCATTTTGTTTATATATTGGTTTCCTGATTCCATTTAGGTCTTTGTTCATGTTGTCCTTTAGCTTTTTGTGCATATTTAAGAGAGCTGTTTTAAAGCTGCTGTTTAGTAAGTTTGGTGTCTGAATTTCCTCATGGATAATTTCTGTCAGTTTATTTTGTTCTTTCGAATGAGCTATGCGTTCCTGTTTCTTTGTATGCCTTGTAATATTTTTAGTTAAAATTGGGTAGTTAACTATTAAACATGGAAAACTTGGGAAATCAGATTCTCCTTCTTTTCCATATACTCTTTTTAAAAATTGTTGAGGGCTGTAGTAGTTCATTGGTTTTGAGACTTTTCCAAACTATTTTTTTTTTTTTTTGAGATGGAGTCTCACTCTGTCCCCCAGGCTGGAGTGCAGTGGCACAATCTCAGCTCACTGCAAACTCTGCCTCCCGGGTTCACACCATTCTCCTGCCTCAGTCTCCCGAGTAGCTGGGACTACAGGTGCCCACCACCACACCCGGCTAATTTTTTTGTATTTTTAGTAGAGACGGGGTTTCACTGTGTTAGCCAGGATGGTCTCGATCTCCTGACCTCGTGATCCACCCGCCTCGGCCTCCCAAAGTGCTGGGATTACAGGCGTGAGCCACCACACCCGGCCCCCCAAACTATTTTTGAAAATACTATTTCTTATTATGCATAATCATTGAAGTCTCTGTGTTCAGCAAATGTTTGGACAGAGATTTCCTTGAATGCCAGAAACTCTCCTAGTCTTTAGAGATTGGGTCTGTGCTGAAAAACTCCTTGAACAATTAGTTAGGTTTGTTAGGAGTCTAGGGGCCATTCTGAGGTAAAAGTTTAAGATCTTTTCTGGCCTTTTTTGAGCATACATCTTGTCTGGATATGTGTGTATGTGACTTTCTAAATTCCCCCATATACATGACTGCTTTTGAATGTCTTAATTTCCCAAAGCTACTCACTCCACCTCCTCCTTGGGCTCAAGATAATCTACTATATGTCTCTCTATATAATCTCTTGCTCCAGGTATCTGTAGGTCTGTTGTCACCTTGCAGCTTTTATAAGCAGTACCCACCACTTTTTCTGCCTAAGTTTCAAGCTGGGTGAAACAGAGACAAGAAACTTACAGCAATCTTTTAGATATTCCCCAGACAAATTAGACTACAAGTATGCAAATTTACAGATAAGTTCTGCTGTGTTCCCTCCAGTTTGGGGTTGGGAACTCAGAACTAATATGCTGCTTGAAGACCAAAACCACTGCCATACTGGTGGGGAACAGGAGTGGGACAAGGACAAGTTAAATGCCACAAAACTTTCTTTCCATTTTAAAGATGGCTTTTTCCTGATCAGGCATTAGCTTGTTAGCTATGAATCTTTGACTACTTTCCAGAGCTTTTTAAAGGTTGGTTCAGTTAGTTTCTGCCTGGGGTTTTTGATGTGTTTGTTGAAGAATGAGAGATTGGAATTTCTTTGTCTACCATTTTGCTGAGATCACTTGAAAAGATCAAAGCTCTACTTTAAGATGTTACTTTTGGAGCTGATCTTGCCCAGTGCATCTAGACCAGGTGAATTCTTATTTCTAAAGATAAGTTCTAAAGTTTTTTACTTTCCAAACTGGTTCAAAAACGGCTTCCACAACGTTAAGAAAATTTAATGCATTGGAATGACAGTTCTTTGTTTAGATTTTGTAACACTTCTTTTTAAAAAGCGAACATGAGCCACTGTAGCTGACTGGCATTGTAATTATTATCAACATTGTTGGTATTTAACTTGTTACTAATTACTTTATAATTATAGCCCCCTTACAAAAAATCTGGAAAATGCTTTTAAGCACATTATTGAACTTTAATATTAGTGCATTTCAGACTTTCCCTCCTATTATTGTTTGACTGTCTATAGTTATATTTTCCTAGATAAATGAAAATGACTTTATTCCATACCTACTAAACTCTGTTTGGATAGAGCTACATTTTTTTCAACTTTTCTGAAATGAGTTATAAAAATAAATGTTTCCATAATTCATTCCTTAAAAATGTCTTTGAAAGACATTTTAAGCAGAATTTTATATATGTAGACTTAGAAAAAAATAAGAGATTTGATCAAAAATTTTTTCCTCACTTTGCATTTAATAAAGTATCTCTCTTTCAAGCCATTGTTCAAAGACATAAAGAAATGGTAAGAAGAGTCATAGGTTCTGAAAGCATCCTCCTTTATCTTTTTAGGAAGCCAAGTTTCATTGAAGAAGAGAAGGCAAAGATCTAAAGCTATCTATATTCATAGGGGCACCCAACCAGGCCAGGTGAGATAAAAAGCAGAATGAAGGGTGGATTTCTGGAGTTTCAATATGAGGTCAAAGAAGAATACAAAGCTTGTAGCTTAAAGAAGATTGTCTCTACTTTTGTGCTGTGCAAGATTATGTAGAAACTGATTACAGTACAAAATTCTCTGATACTTCCTAATTTCAACAATGCTGCCAGGTCTGATTCTTGGGGAAGCAAAGTAGGTACAATGCACAGTTGCCTTAAACTTTTCTTCCTTCACTGGGGCACCCAGGCTGCTTTTTAATAAATGGCTCCTTGCTTGGGTACCAGGTGCATTTGCTCAAGGCGCTTCCAAAGAGTTCACCCACCTCACATTAGTCAGCAGCTTGCTATGAGAGAAACCATCACTTTGCCTCACTGAAGGATTATTTAGCCCTTATGAAACACACCACATCTCCCATTTTCAGCAGGACGTTTAATTAGCCTCCACTGATTCACCAAGCAAAGCAGCTTGTATGAATTTTTTTTGGCTTTTCATTGTGGCTTTAGGATATCCACATACTTCTTGATTTTTGAAAATTTTCATTCCAGTTCCACTGTAAGTTTTCAGAGTAGAAGTGTATATAAGTAAAAAATTTCTTCAGGTAACTGAGCAGTACTTTTCAACCATTCATGTGGTATAAACTGAACTATCTACTAGAGAGACTGGGGGGAAGCAGGGAGGGGATCCTTTGCAGAGCAGGGTGTGCACGGAGTGCTCTGTGTGCACAGTCCCTCAGGATTGCTTTGGAGAGGCTTCCAGGGAAACCCTGCTGTTCACCTGCAGTTAGGGTACCTCTCAGCATGCTCTTTAAAGGGTGGCTTTCCTTATCCGTAGGCTGTATCTGAATATGGCTTATATCATGGACTGGATTCCAAAGCAAAAAGGAAAATATTTGCCCATGGGTGAATGCTGATCTTCAACTTCATTTTACTTAGCCTTTGGGCAATTAGACTAATACCCACATTTTATTGTTTAGGGAAAAAATACACCTCTAAAGTCTTCAGCAATAATGCACCTAGATGGACCAAATCCCTAAAAAAGCTTTTCTTTGCCTTACCCTCCAGCATGTTTTGTTTCCAAATTAATATACAGGAGAAAGTTATTAACTAATCCTCTATGCTAGGAGATTTTATAAATTATCTTAATATTTGGAATTACTCTTTGAAGTAGATATTAGTCCTTTATAACACCAAATTCAGTTGCTAGCACACAGAATCTCAACACATAGCAAATGAAGAAAAGCTAAAAAGATAAACGAATGAATTTACAAATGAGTTCAGATAGAGCTAAATGACTTGTTCATAATTATAGAACTAGTAAGCAGAAGAGCTGGTATTTTAGGTTAAAAAATGGTGTTGGTGAAGCATATATTGCAGACCAGATCTAAGACAGTTTGCCCATTCAATTTTTTAAGTTATTTTGGTATATACCAGTAGCTTCTGATGGTTCTAAGTATGTGGGGCTATTGCTTTCTCACAGATTGTATTTATTCATGAAATCAAGTCCTAAGAATAAATTCTGCCATACTTACAAAACACATTTATAATCAAGTGGGTACAATAGCAGTCAGTTGTCACACAACCATTTATTGGAAGCTTAGCTGTATCTCCCCTTCTTGTCCTGTTAGACATTCTGACAAACACCTTATTTGTAAGATGTACCCCCAAGGCAAGTGCAACAAATATTTTGACAGGAGAATAACTAATCTACCAGTTGGATCAAGGAACAGAATCATCTATTAAGTGGGGAACACAGGACTATAGAAGTTTCAGATGGTGGGGTTGCTCTTAAGGTGTGAAGTTACTGTCTAGAGCTTCCTGTTTCCCATTCACAAGAGGGTAAAGATACCTGTACAGATGGCAAGCCAATGGCTCCTAAACCATATAGAGTGTGGCAAATGTATGACCTAGTTGTTCTATACCAGCTGCTCCCTTTGCCAGGAACTGCCAAAGCCCTTAAGCTAAAGCCACTCCCAGATATGCTCACCCCTGGAAAAAGGCTACGGCCAAGATGCTGGCTTTCCAGCTGGGAGCCTCCAGAGGGTGCCCTCCCCTTTGGCACATCTGTTGGAAAATGACTGTTCTTGGACTGCAGCTGTTTCTCAACCATCATCTACTTTGCTGTCCCTATGTCACACTGGAAGTCAGAATAATCCAGAGTAGAAGGAACTACGAGGGTCTCCAAGCTCCTTCTCTTCCTCACTTGGCATTGATCTCTGGAGAACTGGTCCTGATGGAAATTGTGAGGGCAAACCACCTTCTTCTTCTTTTCTCTACACACGATTTGTAGGGTTAGTGATTTGAACTCCCTAAGCAAGGCACACAGTTTTTTTTTTTTTTTTTTTTT